>NW_019943544.1:75242-91724 GCF_002910315.2 Salvelinus sp. IW2-2015
CTCTACTGCGTAACACGGCGCCGCCGTACTCCCGCTCTCACGGTAAACCTGGGAAGTGGGCGCAGTCTCCTACCTGCCCTTTGGCCCAACTACCTCTTTTAGCCCCCCCAAGAAATTTTTTGGGTGTTACTCACGGGCTTTTTTGGGCTTCCGTGCCAGACCGTTCCCCTCGATAACTCCGGTCCTCTCTCCGGTAGCCTCTGCTCTCCTCAGTGCCTCCCAGCTGTCCCTATGGGAGGCGATCTCTACCAGCCAGGATCTCCTCCATTGTGTTAGACACCCTTTTCCATCCAATAAATCGTCCCATGTCCATTGCTCCTTCTTCTCCTGTCCCTTACTCCGTTTATTTTCCCTTGCCGCTTTGGTCTTAGCGGAGGTGGGATCTTACAGGGCTGTCGCTCTCCTATCCTCGGACGAGGAGAGGACGAGAAGGGATCATCAGGACCAATTATGCAGCATAGGGAAATAGCCATCTTTTTTTTTAACACGACTGGGCAACACGAAACAAAACACTTTCAAATTAAACAAAACCAAGAAACACCGTGACGCAAACCTGAACATAAACTTACATAAACTAAACATAAACTCACGGGACAGTAAGAAGCAGACGACATCAAAATAAACGAACAGCCAAACAGTCCCGTTATGTATATACATTTCGACGACCACAGGAAGACAATCACCCACCAAACAAACAGTGAGAACGCCCTACCTAAATATGCTCTTAATTAGAGGAAAAACGGCAAACCACCTGCACTCTAATAAGAGTCCCACACAGGCATACTAGAGAACCAAAATAGAAGACAACGATACATAAGGACTGCCTACAAGCCAAAGACTTAACGTGCCCTGACCACTTACACCACTACTAGAAAAACATTACAGAACGATCTGGTCAGGAACCGTGTACACTGATGCTCAATATGTTTGCTTCTCATTAGGGTGGTGTGCTGTCAGGCTTGGTAATGTTTCTTCTGCCTGTGTGTGGTTAACTTGTACTATACCTGTAGTTCTAATGCCTAACCTAATACGTTACACACATAGATCTGGATCTGTTGGTTTTTGCATTGAGCTAGAAAGGTAGTTTTATAGCTTAATGGGAATTGTTTCCAGTTAGACATCATCCTTGTCTGTTACATTATGTTGCCAGAGGCGTCATCATATTGCTAAGAGTGCATGTTTATGATGAGGCTCTCCCTGAGTCTCTGATGCAGGCAGACAGCAGGGCGTTTTTGATTCTTGTCTTTGAATATGATCTGTTGAGCAGAGACAGCCATGACACAGTGCTGCGCTGCTGTACTTTTTAGAGAGGGGGACTGTTGTGCTGCTCTCGGGACCAAGCAGAGTGAAGGAATAATACAAGAAGAGAGATACAAATGGAATCTCTTTCTTCTTCTGTTCTTCTTTCAGATCGAGGCTCCCCATCTCCAGCCCCCAGCCTGTTAGGGTCCTGTGTGTGAAATGAACTCACCAAGGGTCTGCTGTTGTTGAACAACCAACACAATCAGGAAATCAGGATCAGCAGATATCCTCTTGTCAAGTTTATTTAACATTTTTGTTGTGCTGTTTGTCTGAACAGAGAGAGAGGGAGAGAGAGAAAAAAGTGTTTTGTCTCTTGCTTGTATGAGGCCGTGCCAGCAGATTGTCCAGACTGGTGTGCGTTTGGTGCGTGTGTCCGTGCCCCTGTGGCGGGTGTGTATTTACAGTATCTTGTGTGTGTGCTGGCTATGGATTTTTTGAAGTCTGCTGCTAGGCCCAATATTGGTCTGGATGTGCTATCATATCAACACAGGAGACAGAGACAAAGGCGTGTGGATAAACATATTGTAGATGTGTTGTCTGTTCGGGAGTAATTCACTCGCTCACCTCGCCTGTAGAAGGCGTTCAGAACACCCTTACCTTTGTATACACTCGAGACGTTGTCTTATCTGCACTTGAAAGCATTCGCTAGCAGAGAGGAAGAGGGGGTTTGTTTTGAGCCACTGCTGATAAACCAGAGAGAACTTTACAATGGCAATACACATCACAGAAACAAACTGAAATGGTCCACTCACACAGGCAGTGTGGTGAAGAAGGCGCAACAGCGCCTCTTCAACCTCAGGAGGCTGAAGAAATTTGGCTTGTCACCCCAAAACCCTGGCAAACTTTTACAGATGCACAATCGAGAGCATCCTGTCGGGCTGTATCACAGCCTGGTACGGCAACTGCACCGCCCTGATTTGATTTGAATGTGAGACAGTGGAATTGCCAGCGGTTCTTTCTACCCTAGAGCCCTGAGCGACAGAATGGTTCCAAAGCTATTAGAACATTATGAGATACTTAGAGCTGGTCGCGGTTGATCTTCTCTGATCTCGCTCTCTCCCTCTCTCTATCCAACATACATCTGTGAGTGGCAGCTTCATTGCAGTTTGTCTCGTGTCCCTGGGTATGAATCATGAGCCATGGTTATTCAGCATTCTCCTAACCTTTTCAAACTGCCAATGATGTGTTCTTTGTAGAAATGATCACCCCCTTTTATTTTCTGCCTCTGTGATGCCCTCGCTGCTATACACTCATACATTAGACAGAGCAGAGCTGTTGGTCTGCTTGCCTCCAGACACATTGTTGAACAGCAGTTGTAGTATTGCTTACTTTAGGCCATTGAATTCCTTGCGTAACATAGGCCATAGAAGAGCAGCTTTCAATGTCTTCTAGCACCTTGAATGGTAAATACACACTGAACTAAATATAAACGCAACATGCAACAATTTCAAAGATTTTACTGAGTTACAGTTCATAACAGGAAATCAGTCAAATGAAATAAATTAATAAGGCCCTAAACTATGGATTTCACAAGACTGTTGGTTACAGATACCTAAAAAAAAAGGCAGGGGATTGGATCAGAAAACCAGTCAGTATCTCCTGTGACCACCATTTGCTTCATGCAGCACAACACATCTCCTTCGCATAGAGTTGATCAGGCTGTTGATTGTGGACTGTGGAATGTTGTCCCACTCCTCTTCAATGACTGTGTGAAGTTGGAGGATATTGGCGGAACTGGAACACGCTGTCCGTGACAGGTCGATCCAGAGCATCCCAACAGGCTTAATGGTTACATGTCTGATGAGTATGCAGGCCATGGAAGAACTGGGACATTTTCAGCTTCCGGGAATTCTGTACAGATCTTTGCGACTTGTGGCTGTGCATTATCATGCTGAAACATGAGTGATGGCGGCGGATGAATAGCATGACAATGGGCCTCAGGATCGCCACCATGGGGCCTCTGTTCAACAAACCGCTCAACCACATGCTATCGGCCATCTGCCCGTACAGTTGAAACAGGGATTAATCCGTGAAGAGCACACTTTTCCAGCATGCCAGTGGCCATCGAAGGTGAACATTTGCCCACTGAAGTCGGTTACGACGCCGAACTGCAGTCAGGTCAAGACCCTGGTGAGGACGACGAGGACGCAGATGAGCTTCCCTGAGATGGTTTCTGACAGTTTGTGCAGAAATTCTCCGGTTTGGCAAACCCAGTTTCATCAGCTGTCTAGGTGGCTAGTCTCAGACGATCCTGCAGGTGAAGAAGCCGGATGTGGATGTCCTGGGCTGGAGTGGTTACATGTGGTCTACAGTTTTGAGGCCGGTTGGACGTACTGCCAAATTCTCTAAAATTACGTTGGAGGCGGCTTATGGTAGAGAAATTAACATTCAATTCTCTGGCAACAGCTCTGGTGGACATTCTGTAGTCAGCATGCCAATTGCACGCTTCCTCAAAACTTGAGACATCTGTAGAATTGTGTTGTGTGGCAAAGCTGCATATTTTTAGTGGCATTTTATTGTCCCCAGCACAAGGTGCACCTGTGTAGTAATCATGCTGTTTAATAAGCTTCTTAGTATGCCACACCTGTCAGGTGGGATGGATTATGTTTACTAACAGGGATGTAAACTAATTTGTGTATAACATTTCTGAGAAATAAGCTTTTTGTGCGTATGGAACATTTCTGGGAATTTTTATTTCTGCTCATGAAACATGGGACCAACCTTTACATGTGTGTTTATATTTTTGTTCAGTGTATTTGAGTCATGCAGCTGGTAAAGGCAGAGCATAGCCATGAAGTGTCCACTTACTTTCTTCTCCTCTGATTCACCACGGCTGGGATGGAAAGTTGCTTTACCCTCTCTCACTCTCTTGGCAACAGAGAGATGGATACTGTGAGGTGAAATAGCTGTGTGTATTTGGTTGACTTTTATTCATAGTACTGTTATTATAACACGTCTGCTGATTTAGTCAAGCCTTTCCATGAAGGGTGAATAACAATATGTTGAACAATCCAAATTAATTGAACTCAAAAGAATAATGCATTGCAAGTACCATTGCTCATAAGGGATTCAACTTTTTAAGCCTAATTAACATAAGTTCTTATACACTAGTCATCTTCTGCTTTTGCGAATTACATTTTCTTATACAGTAGTCATCTTCTGCTTCTGTCATGTGCTGCACATTTTCCAATTGAATTCATTCTATTTCTAGGATCAGTCACACTCACTGTTGTTTAGCGATGCTAAACTGTATGATTCAGTGATATCTGGACAGCTTCTCTGTGTTTAGCATGGAGGATGCTGTATGATTCAGTGTTATCTGGACAGCTTCTCTTTGTTTAGCATGGATGCTGTATGGTTCAGTGTTATCTGGACAGCTTCTCTGTGTTTAGCGTGGGGAGCTGTATGTTCAGTGATATCTGGACAGCTTCTCTGTGTTTCACGTGGTGGATACTGTATGGTTCAGTGATATCTGGACAGCTTCTCTGTGTTTCACGTGGTGATACTGTATGGTTCAGTGTTTATCTGGACAGCTTCTCAGTGTTTTAGTGTGGTGGATGCTGTATGATTCAGTGATATCTGGACAGCCTTTCTTCTGTTTTAGCGTGGAGGATGCTGTATGGTTCAGTGTTATCTGGACAGCTTCTCAGTGTTAGTGTGGTGATGCTGTATGGTTCAGTGATATCTGAACAGCTTCTCTGTGTTTAGCATGATGCTGTATGGTTTCAGTGATATCTGGACAGCTTCTCCAGTGTTTAGTGTGGTGGATGCTGTATGGTTCAGTGATATCTGAACAGCTTCCTGTGTTTACATGGATGCTGTATGTTCAGTGATATCTTGGACAGCTTCTCAGTGTTTAGTGTGGTGGATGCTGTATGATTCAGTGATATCTGGACAGCTTCTCTGGTGTTTAGCGTGGAGGATGCTGTATGGTTCAGTGTTATCTGGACAGCTTCTCAGTGTTTAGTGTGGTGGATGCTGTATGGTTCAGTGATATCTGGACAGCTTCTCTGTTTTAGCGTGGAGGTATGCTGTATGGTTCAGTGAATCGGACAGCTTCTCTGTGTTTAGCGTAGAGGATGCTGTATGATTCAATGTTATCTTGACAGCTTCTCTGTTGTTTAGCATGGATGCTGTATGGTTGCAGTGATATCTGGACAGCCTCTCTGTGTTTAGTTGGTGGATGCTGTATGGTTCAGTGATATCTGGACAGCTTCTCTGTGTTTCACGTGGTGGATGCTGTATGTGTTCAGTGATACTGGACAGCTTCTCTGTGTTTAGCGTGGAGGATGCGTTATGGTTCAGTGATATCTGGACAGCTTCTCTGTGTTTCAGCGTGGGGATACTGTATGATTCAGTGATATCTGGACAGCTTCTCTGTTGTTTCCACGTGGTGGATACTGTATGGTTCAGTGATATCTGGACAGCTTCTCTGTGTTTCACGTGATGGATGCTGTATGATTCAGTGATATCTGGACAGCTTCTTCTGTGTTTCACGTGGTGGATGCTGTATGGTTCAGTGATATCTGGACAGCTTCTCTGTGTTTAGCGTGGAGGATGCTGTATGGTTCAGTTTATCTGGACAGCTTCTCTGTGTTTAGCGTGGTGGATGCTGTTATGTTCAGTGATATTCTGGACAGCTTCTCTGTGTTTAGCGTGGTGGATGCTGTATCTTTCAGTGATATCTGGACAGCTTCTCTGTGTTTAGCGTGGAGGATTGCTGTATGGTTCAGTGATATCTGGACAGCTTCTCTGTGTTTAGCGTAGAGGATGCTGTATGATTCAGTGTTATCTGACAGCTTCTCTGTGTTTAGCATGGATGCTGTATGGTTCAGTGATATCTGGACAGCTTCTCTGTGTTTAGTGTGGTGGATGCTGTATGGTCAGTGATATCTGGACAGCTTCTCTGTGTTTCACGTTGGTGGATGCTGTATGGTTCAGTGATATCTGGACAGCTTCTCTGTGTTTAGCGTGGAGGATGCTGTATGGTTCAGTGATATCTGGACAGCTTCTCTGTGTTTAGCGTGGAGGATACTGTATGATTCAGTGATATCTGGACAGCCTTCTCTGTGTTTCACGTGTGGATACTGTATGGTTCAGTGATATCTGGACAGCTTCTCTGTGTTTCACGTGATGGATGCTGTATGATTCAGTGATATCTGGACAGCTTCTCTGTTTTCACGTGGTGATGCTGTATGGTTCAGTGATATCTGGACAGCTTCTCTGTGTTTAGCGTGGGATGCTGTATGGTTCAGTGTATCTGGACAGCTTCTCTGTGTTTGCGTGGTGGATGCTGTATGGTTCAGTGATATCTGGACAGCTTCTCTGTGTTTAGCGTGGTGGATGCTGTATCTTTCAGTGATATCTGGACAGCTTCTCTGTGTTTAGCGTGGAGGATGCTGTATGTTCAGTGATATCTGGACAGCTTCTCTTGTGTTTAGCAGGATGCTGTATGGTTCAGTGATATCTGGACAGCTTCTCTGTGTTTAGCGTGGTGGATGCTTTATGGTTCAGTGATATCTGGACAGCTTCTCTGTGTTTAGCGTGGGATGCTGTATGGTTCAGTGATATCTGGACAGCTTCTCTGTGTTTAGCAGTGGATGCTGTATGTTCAGTGATATCTGGACAGCTTCTCTGTGTTTAGCGTGGAGGATGCTGTATGATTCAGTGTTATCTGGACAGCTTCTCTGTGTTTAGCATGGATGCTGTATGATTCAGTGTTATCTGGACAGCTTCTCTGTGTTTAGCGTGGAGGATGCTGTATGATCAGTGATATCTGGACAGCTTCTCTGTGTTTTAGCGTTGTGGATGCTGTATGTTCAGTGATATCTGGACAGCTTCTCTGTGTTTAGCGTGGAGGATGCTGTATGGTTCAGTGATATCTGGACAGCTTCTCTGTGTTTTAGCGTGGAGGATGCTGTATGATTCAGTGATATCTGGACAGCTTCTCTGTGTTTCACGTGGTGGATGCTGTATGGTTCAGTGATATCTGGACAGCTTCTCTGTGTTAGCGTGGAGGATGCTGTATGATTCAGTGATATCTGAATCAGTCATACAAGCACACAACATTTACCCTCATTAAATAAACATGAGGAGTGGAGCACTGTGTGTGTGTGTCACATTGAACAGATAGAGCCTGTCAGGCTGGTTATTCTGATGGTAATGATCATGTACTGGCCTTCTAAAAGGCAATGCGGTGGTATTCATTAAGAAGGCTGCATTTACACAAGCAGCCCAATTCTGATCTTTTTTTCCCACTAATTGGTCTTCTGACCAATCAAATCAGATATTTTTCAGAGCTCATTGGTCAAAAGATCAATTACTGAAAAAAAGATCTGAATTGGGCTGCCTGTGTGAACAGCTCATGTAGCGTAGATTGTAAAGATCATAAATAGTAAATAGTCGGAAAGACAATAATCTTGTACTGAAATCTATCAAATCGTGGCAGACATAGTAGAGTGGATTTTCTCTTTGAAGCCCTAACCCTCTTCAGATTAACTAATTCCTCCTTATTTGATGACAGATGTGAAAGGAAATGAAGTGTTTGCTTTGAACAGGCAGAGAGAAAGAGATTGGACATTCATACATATCTATTCAATGCAGTGGATCACATTATTACTCATTTGGACCTATTCATTTACTACTATTAGATGATCATTTAGGGGTGGAAACTATGCAAAACAAACATAGTTTGCTATAACTGTAGGCTATAACTGTAGGCTATAACTGTAGGCTATAACTGCAGGCTATAACTGTAGGCTATAACTGTAGGCTATAACTGCAGGCTATAACTGTAGGCTATAACTGCAGGTTATAACTGCAGGCTATAACTGTAGGTTATAACTGGCAGCAGCATAATCAGATATTATACATATTTTAGACATTCACTGCCTTACATGATATAGTCATTTAGCCGAGCAGACCATGAACATATTGCTGTATCTCAAAACATTCCAAATGCAAAAAAGGAGACCAGGAGGGAGGAGGAGGAGGATTATTGGGATAATGTCAATACAGGTAATGAATAATGGGGACAGAGAAGAGAGAGAGAGTACTCAGATGAGGTGAGGTTTCAGAGTAAAGCTGAGTTTCTCTCTTTCTGCTCTTTCCTCTTCTTCTCTTCTCTCTCAACCATCTCCTCCATTATTCAGACCACTATAGGGAGATACTAGGGAGAAGGGAGTAATCCTGTATACGTACTGTATAGGTCACTGCTGTTCTGTACTGTAACTGTTAACATTCATTTCTGTGCTCAATAACTCACACACTCCTCTCCTCAGGATTTAAGTGTGTATACTTTAGTGCTCTAAAACATACGTTGTTTGCGCACTGCGGTGATGCCGGGACAACAATGGTAGTACAACAACAGCTCTCTCCTGGGATCTCGAGAGGTAATGCTTGATTTAACAAGACCTTTTTTTTGTGATTCACAGCAGAAAATGCTCCCTGTGAGAGGACAGAGGGAGTAGAGGGAGGAATAGTGAATAGCAGTGGGCGATGTTGAAAGCTGAGTTTTTAGCGCTGATGACAGCTGAGTTTCTCTCTCCTCTCCTGAAAAACCAAACTGTTGTCTGTCAGGCTAGGGAAGCAGCAGATTACAGTGACAAACTGTTGTCTGTCAGGCTAGGGAAACAGCAGATTTACCCAGTTGACAAACTGTTGTCTGTCAGGCTAGGGAAGCAGCAGATTACAGTGACAAACTGTTTGTCTGTCAGGCTAGGGAAGCAGCAGATTACAGTGCAAACTGTTGTCTGTCAGGCTAGGGAAGCAGCAGATTACAGTGACAAACTGTTGTCTGTCAGGCTAGGGAAGCAGCAGATTACAGTGACAAACTGTTGTCTGTCAGGCTAGGAAGCAGCAGATTACAGTGACAAACTGTGTCTGTCAGGCTAGGAAGCAGCAGATTACAGTGACCAACTGTTGTCTGTCAGGCTAGGGAAGCAGCAGATTACAGTGACAAAACTGTTGTCTGTCAGGCTAGGTGGAAGCCAGCAGATTACAGTGACAAACTGACACGCTGCCTTTGATTTGCACAGTTTGGTGCGAGACGACCGTTAGACGCGATGATGTGTTTCTATGCATGAGTTTAGCTGGCCAACATCTCCATGACATCGCCTACAAACGTTATCGGGGATTTCTATTGGAGAAGCAGTCTGACAATGTCCATACTGTACTGTCTTAGCTAGAATCAAGCTTATTTGTCTTGAGATAAACTGACTAGCCAGGGAATGCAGGCTAGATACTTTGTTCGCACCTGGAAGTGTATGTGGGAGAAAACTTGGGAAACCTTTCAACGTGAGATGTAGGCCTGGAAATAGGTGGGTGCTTACAATAACTAAGTACATGGTTGAACTCAGTGTGTCCTCCATAATACCCGTCCCTCCTTCCCTCTAGTGACGTGATGTTTCTAATGGGATAGCATGGCTTCAGCGAAACAGGCAAGGTTGCTTAGCAACTGGGTACAGCAAGCACATCATTAGACTGCACTAATGCTCACTCAAACCTCTATAACCTGTCTCACTCAAACCTCTATAACCTGTCTCACTCAAACCTCTATAACCGGTCTCACTCAAACCTCTATAACATGTCTCACTCAACCCTCCCTAACCTGTCTCACTCATCTCTCCATAACCTGGCTCACTCAAACCTCTATAACCTGTCTCACTCAAACCTCTATAACCTGCATCACTCAATCCTCTATAACCTGTCTTACTCAAACCTTCATAACCTGTCTCACTCAAACCTTCATAATGTGTCACTCAATCATCCATAACCGATATCACTCAATCTTCCATAACCTGTCTCACTCAATCATCTATAACCTGTCTCACTCAAACCTCCATAACCTGTCTCACTCAATCATCCATAACCGATATCACTCAATCTTCCATAACCTGTCTCACTCAAACCTCTATAACCTGCCTCACTCAAACCTCCATAACCTGTCTCACTCAATCATCCATAACCAATATCACTCAATCTTCCATAACCTGTATCACTCAATCTTCTGTAACCTGTCTCACTCAATTTTCCATAACCTGTCTGAGTACTTTCTGCTCTCTCGATCCATCAATACATGACAAATCTGAACATTTTGTTTAAGAGAAACTAAACTTAGCTTTCTTAATAAAGCACAGTGCAAACCAACTCTGACATAATTATGCTGTATCAACCATTTAAATCTGGTTAGACAAAGGAATCAAGTCTAAATCAAATCTCTTTGATTACAATGATAAACAGGAACTGTTGGGACATGTGCTGCTGCATTCTCCCAAGTCATGACAAAACACTGAAATTGAAGTTGGTAAATAACCCCAAAAATAAAATAATAATAAAGTTCACACCAATGACAAGAACAACATTCATTTTAAACATTCACAATACTCAGCTGGATACAAAAAATCAACTAATCAACACTATTCTTTGAGGTTAAGTGCACTTACAATAAGCTACAATATCACAATCAGTGCACTAAGGACAGGGCATTATAACATACCCAATAATGAGTTAATGTCATTGCACAAACATGTGTTCGGTTAATGTTCAGTTAAATCAATAGGTTAGTGCATGCTGTTCTCTGTGAGAGGAGGCGAGACAAGATCTATTTCCTCCTCCTAATGTAAAACTCTATAAGCTTCATTCCTGCTCTCCAGCGACCTGCCACCTGCACTATTTATAGGTTGTACACATTAAAGCGAACTCACAGGCCTCAGTCCAGGCATGGCCCTGCCATGCTTAATAGAAACAGAGTGAAAGCCAGGCAGGAGCGGGCTCCAGGGCAGTAGTAATGGGCATTCTGGCTCTTTTCAGTGAGCTGGCTCTTTTGGCTCCCAAACGGCTCTTTAAAAAATATATGTTTTGTATTTTTACAAGTCAAACAGTTTGCGATAGTTTGAATAGGATTGGTGTTAAAACAATTCTTATTAAATTAAATCATACTCTACCTTAACCACAATGTATTTAAAAATGCATTGGTTTGTTATGAAATAGAATGCTATTAAACATTTGCATTTAAAGTATAACTTTTTAATGTATATAAACAAAATGCATATAAATCTAATCATTCAAAACGAATACAATCTGAACAGCATAATAATAGAATATTGCACCGTATCAAAGAAAAATAAATAACAATGTGCAAAACTGCATCATCCCACTTAAAACATTAAACTGGTCCCTCTTTTCTCTCTCTTCTTTATTGCCATGTTATAACCAGCAGCACACAGCAATGCTGACCATATTTTGCTTTTATGAAAGATTTGCATTCAGAAATGCAAGCTGCCTCACTTGAGGGGCTGATGCGGTTTCTACTCTCAGTACAGACATAGACTTTGGCATAAACTGGTCCATAGAAGACTGCGTTGCTGTGGGTCGCGGAGTAGGCCTACTTGACTGAGTGGATACGGCTCCACCACTATCACAAGCAGGCCCGCTAGCTTCTCGAAGCTCCGCTACAGATAGCTTCACAGTTGGGTGCACAGTTCGCATATGCCGGTGTAGGTTGTGGGTAGAATCGGCTTTATATGAGATTTTGTTTTGGCAAATTCTACACTGTGCTCTAACATTGTCTACATTATTAAAATGCATCCAAATGCTACTGTGCTTCCGACTCATTTTCCAGCTGTTGTTTTCACAGCTGTCCTTCCTCTCTCTCCTCGGCTGCTAAGTGTGTGACTGTGAGTGAGTTGGCTCGGCCCTCCCTTACACATCTGTGGTTCATTGGATGACACTGCGTGTCTGATTGACAAGAACAACAGGTGAGGCTGTTAGTCTGAGCAGACAGTCAGAACGAATGTGTGCGCTTGAGCATTTAGGCCTATATTATTTTATTTCTTTTTTCGGTCTTTGAATTAGTTAATTCCATTCATTTAAATCTTTTGATTATTCATATCTTAATTATCAAAATATATTTTTATGAATAGATTCGGCTCCTCTGATATGCGAGCCGGCTCCCAACGTTCACCTACAACAGCCGGCTCTTAGAGCCGACTCATTCGCGAACGACCCATCACTACAGGGCAGTGCTGTGCTGCTGCTGAAGGAAAAAGGAAATACTGAAACATGCTGGAAATGTGCAAAAATATAATTCCTTAGCTAGATACAATTGAGAGAGAGAGAGCTGTCGTGCTTGTGTGAGCCCAAGACGTGATGGATCAAAAGTACAAAGAGGTGACGTGTCTCGCAATAACTTGGGATTTTCCCCTCAGAAAGCTGTCGATGGACATGGATTTTCATCTCATGTCCAGTAGAAGACAGTGGGCCACATCAGGGTGATGTACAATGAAGATGCCTCTAGAAATAGCCTACTTACAGTGGGGAGAACAAGTATTTGATACACTGCCGATTTTGCAGGTTTTCCTACTTACAAAGCATGTAGAGGTCTGTAATTTTTATCATAGGTAAACTTCAACTGTGAGAGACGGAATCTAAAACAAAAATCCAGAAAATCACATTGTATGATTTTTAAGTAATTCCTTTGCATTTTATTGCATGACATAAGTATTTGATCACCTACCAACCAGTACAGAATTGTATCCGGCGCTCACAGTACCTGTGTAGTTTTTTCTTTTAGAAGAGCCTGCCTTTCTCCACTTCATATCCCTGTATTTAACTGCACTGTTTGAACTCGTTACCTGTTAGTAAAAGACACCTGTTTCACACGGCTCAATACCGAAACGAGTATCTCGCAACCTCTCCTACAATGGCCAAGGAACCAGAGAGCCGTGTAAAGGACAATCAGGGATAAAATGTCTAGACTCGTGCACAAGGTGGGATGGCGCGTAACAGGAGAAGTGGGAGGCATAGCTAGATGCTTGTGGAAAGGCACAACTGTTTGGCCAGCTCATATTAGAAATGGAAGAAGTTCAAGAGGACGGTCAATCACCCTCGGACTGGGCTTCATGCAAGGATTTATCACCTCGTGGCATCAATATCATGAGGAAGGTGAGGGATCAGCCAGAACTACACGGCAGGACCTGTCAATGACTGAAGAGACTGGGACCAACAGTCTCAAAGAAATCACACATTAGGTAACACACACTACGCGTCATGGATTAAAATCGGCGCACGCAACGCGTCCCTGCTCAAGCCAGGCATGTCCAGGCCGTCTGAAGTTGCCCATAATGACCATAGCTTGCCATGAGATCGCGAGGAGGTAATGGCGAGAAGGTCATGTGGTCTGATGAGACAAAAATCATAACTTTTTGGTCTAACAACATCCACTCGCTGTGTTTGGAGGAAAAGAAGAGATGCAGTACACCCCAAGAACCCATCCCAACCGTGAAGCATGGAGCTGTGGAAACATCATTCTTTGGGCGGCTGCTTTTCTGCAAAGGGGACAGGACGACTGCACCGTATTGAGGGGAGGATGGAATGGGGCCATGTATCGCGAGATCTTGGCCAACAACTCCTTCCTCAGTAAGAGCATTGAAGATGGTCGTGGCTGGTCTTCCAGCATGACAATGACCGAAACCACAGCCAGGGAATAAAGCGGAGTGGGACTCCGTAAGAAGCATCTCAAGGTCCTGGAGTGGTGTCTAGCCAGTCTCCAGACCTGAACCCAATAGAAAATCTTGGAGGGAGCTGAAATTTGATCCGTAGTAATTATGCGTAAGGACCAGCGACATTGCGACGCCGCTTGGAAACTCTTGAGACGGATCTGGAGAAAGGGTTGTCAAATGGGAGAGGAGATAGCGGTCTCAACTATAAATAAGTGTCCGTAACTAGCACTAACTTGTGGTTGTTGTTCGCAAACTGGTATTAAGAACTCACAGGAAATGTATGATCTTCGTGTATTGGCTAAACAGAGGTATTCTCGCTCAAATAGCCTTAATAGTACTGCGTGCTCATTTTCTTTGATGTTCCAAACTACTTCTATTTATTAGCTGATTGGCAATGAAAATCGCAAAAGAATTTGAACTTGATAAAGCATACACATGTGATGTGTGTCGGATTGTTTGCTTATTGAGAGATTCCGATCTTCAAGTGTGATAGTGGTATGGATCTATCGATGAAATATTTACAGGGACGTCTACAGGCTTTGTTAAGTCAGGATATTAAACACTGCAACAATTCGGCTAGTGTATCAAATACTTGTTCTCCCCACTGTATGTTTCTGTAGGCTTATGTTGCATTAGGGTTATCTGGAAATAAATGTTAGGAGGCTCGTTAAGCCACCAAACATGTTTGCTATGCAAATGAATTATGATTTTTAAATATCAAACAGAACTGATTAAATCAGTTGAGTAAAACAGTTCCCTTTCTGGAATGACACATATTAACTTTCCATTTTCCAATGAGTCATTCATTAGATAGGAGTGTGGTGGGGAGCGTCAATTCTTGTTTTATGTCTCCGCTGGTTTCCCCACTAACAGATCAGACCATGTGATTTATGACCAGTGACAGGTGTTTGTCCAACAGTGTCACTGATAGAGCACAGCTTATGGCTACTGATGGGATATTTTACGCTCTGTAACCAGGTTTCCATCCAACGTTTTTATGCGAGTAAAGGACATGTTGGATAAAACTCTCCATGACAGGCATGATGGAAACAGCAAATTTGTCAGCACGCTTTCCAATTGTCGACAACACAAAATACGCTAGATAAGGTGGGATCTTTTTGTGTCAGTAAAATGAACTATGTGACAAATGGCACTGGAAATGCCTTTATGCGCAAATATTGATATAATATCCATGATATCAAAGTAAACATGGAGTCACACGATGTTGTGTGGTCCTCCCACTACAACTCGGGAAAGCAGGCAGTTTACTACAGATGAAACAAGTTATGATGAACTTCACAGGATGATGAAAGTGCACGGTGATGAGCTTGATGCTCCTTTCCAATAAATATTGAGGGTTTTATTCTGGTGATACGATGATCTCGCTCTTTTGTAGCCTACCTGCACTGTAACTGCAAGCTGTTGGCTAGAGCACAACATACCAAAACCAGTGGACACATTCGCTATATAATGCAACATTTGTTGTGACAAAACCATCAGTATAGTTGAAAATGCAATGGAAACTCATTTAACTTATATTCTTTATTCGGTACATGAGAATTTAACCGCAAAAGTTATTTTTATGTACACTACATCATCACACATTTTATCTGCAAAAAGTAAATTTGATGGAAACACATCTCGGATGGGAGAGAGGAATCATTCAACAGGCATTCTAGACTAGAGAAACTCTGTGCGTTAAGTTACTACTTCGTCCTTGGCAATAGTGATTTAGACAAAGCCCTGATGTAGAGAAGGACACAGGTGAGGAAATGATGGTGTAGCTAAACCAGATAGTTTTATAATCATACAAACTATGTTGGTTTCTATAAGTTGAACTGAGGTCACAGGCCCTGTCCTTACTATCTAATCTGTGATCTGTGCTTTCCTTTCTCAAACGAACCATTTTGCATCTCAGGACATGGTTTTATATAATTTGTTAGTATAATTTTGTGGGCGGTGTGCTTTGCATGGGCTGAAGAGATCATACACCAGGTTTCAAGGAAAAAACAAACCACTCCCAAAGTCCCTGAGAAAACAAGAGAGAGAGACGACAACAGAATGAAAATGTGAAAATATCACGAAAAGATTTATTGGAAATATTAACGTGATTAAGGCCCAAAGTGGTTTCTCTCCTCCGTTAAGTCTTGTTAAGCTTGTCTAATCTCWTTGACCTACATAAAGATCTCAACGTTGTATCTGTCCCATTATGGCGTCTGAGAGTGCAAAGGTAGCGCCATCAGTGGTGACCCGTCATGTTTTGAGACCCACATTTTTTGTTTTAACTTGTTATGGCTGCAGGGGGCGTATTGAAAAACTGGAAATATGTGCCCATTTTCAAACGGCCTCTTACTCAATTTTTGCTTGTACAATATGCATATTATTATTACTATTGGATAGAAAACAGTCTCTAGTTTCTAAAACCGTTTKAATTATTTCTCTAAGTGGAACAGAACTCTTTTTACAGCCCATTTCCTATCCGGAAGTGAGATTTCCAAAAGCGATGTCTCTCTTCAAGAGCTTGTCTATAAAAGGGCATGTCACTTAGGACTGTAGAAACACGTCATACGCCTTCCCCTGGGTGTCATGCGGAAGTGAGAGAAATATTTAACTTTCACACATTAACAAGTCCAATACAGCATTTGAAAGATAAACATCTTGTGAATCCAGCCAACATGTC
>NW_019943544.1:92213-116264 GCF_002910315.2 Salvelinus sp. IW2-2015
AAAAGCATCCCATAATTGCGGTCCTATCTTTGTTGATCTTCCATTCAGAATGTTCTCCAAGGGTCATTTGTCAGACAAAAAACTGTCTTTTATTGGATCCAGAACGAACGATTTCCCTCTTGAATTAGAGCAAGCACACTGCCGTGCGGCACTAACCTCTCCTCTTGATACATAATTCTTGCGTCGCAATCACGTCTAAAGTGTCGCAGAATACAAATTTTCAATAATTATAATTAACTATAGTGAAAAAACATAGCTGTTTAGGGTATGATATTGTTGACGATGTATCAAATAAAATCGAACCGCAATCATATTCACCTTTAACGAGGGTTTCCAGGGAGCCGGAGTCCAAGTCCTACGTTCGCGGCCCAGGAAAAACAAAATAAATGCCGCAAACTCTCACTCCAGAGGTTGTGTCAATCCCAGGACGAGATAATCAAGTCATTCATTCTGCTCCTCCAAAAAAAAATAGATTTTGAATTTCGCGCCCTGCACTTGAGCTGGATGTTTTCATAGGTGTACCGGTGTCGGGCTGCAGCCATAACAGGTTTTAAGTATACTTTTTTTGGGTGGGAGGGGGCTTGCCTGTTTTGCATGTCATTTTGGCATTAATACGTGTCAAATATCAGTTTGCAAACAATGTAAAATAAGTTAATAAATCTGCATAAAATCTTTTTTTGCTTTCTTGAGTAAGGCATCTCTGTAACGGCGTTCCTCCTCCTCTTCATCCGAAGAGGAGGAGCAGGGATTGAACCAAACTGCAGCGTTRTATTTAGACATAATGAATTTATTTAAGTGTAGACGAAAAACACGAACTTCACTTGAATAMTTACAAAACAACAAAACGAATGTAGACAAACCTATACATACGAACTTACATATAACACGAAGAACGCACAAACAGGAAAAATGACTACATAAAACGATGAACGAACGAAACAGTCCCGTATGGTGCAAACAAACACAGACACGGAAGACAATCACCCACAAACAAACAGTGTGAACAGCCAACCTATATATGGTTCTCAATCAGAGGAAAACGTCAAACACCTGTCCCTGATTGAGAACCATATAAGGCTAATTACAAGTGACCTAAACATAGAAACACAAAACATAGAATGCCCACCCCAACTCACSCCYTGACCAACTAAACACATACAAAAATAACATAAAACAGGTCAGGAACGTGACAATCTCAAAAATGCAGGTGTTTCAGCCTAGCTCAGTGCTTTCTGTGGTGGTGGGGCAGCCAGGATATGAAGAGAAATAATGAAGAGAAATTATAGATAAAACGTATTGGTGCTCATCGGCCATTGGACATGAACATTACACAAGTTGGAAATCGCAAATTCAACAATGAGTGGTTTGGAAGGAATCAGTGGCTAACTGCAAGCGTTGCAAAGCAATCACTAGCCTACTATTCAGTGGAGTTTCTGTGTGGTCCCAAGTCTGGGATTAAACATTCAACATTGGCCATGATGTCAATGAAACATGATTTGTGCCGCGCTCAAAACAACTGTTAACGAAATCTAACTTCMGTGAGTTCAAGACAACTGGGAACTCAGGAAAAAACGAGCTACAACTGGAAAATAAGTTTTGAACGGTCATCCAACTCGGAATTGTACATCCGGAACTCGTGCCCCTTTCTAGAGGTAYGACCTGAAGATCACTGACGTCATCATGATTCGACCTTGTTTTTTTCAGAGGGCCCAGTTGTTTTGAAAGCACCATAAATCCAGAGAATGTCAGACTTTGATGGCAAAGTTTGATGATAAAATTTTCCCACGAAGGACCGCCACGCCACCTTCCTGTTCAAGTGAGCACAGCACGTGGAGTCCAAAAATGTATTGTATGCTACATAAATGATGTAATATGCCAGGAAGATATGTATACTGTAGCTAAGAAAGTAATACTAAGTGTATGTTGTGTAGTAAGCTGTTAGTAGCCCATGTGCCTCACCCTAATAATTTGATCTATTTCCCTCTTAATTTCGCCTACTGTTCTCATTTGGTGGTGCACATGTAGCCCATAACCTCTTTTAGAGAAATTTAATCATCAAATATTGTAAGAGCTTTCATTGTCTGCTTATATGCCCCTTTTAGTTATCCTATGGTTCTGACTTGGTGTACAGGGAGAACACTATATGAACGGCCAATGTTCTGAATTCTGTCGCTGTACATTTCAAAAGCGCTGACCAAATGGCTATATTGACTACGTCCATCCAAGCACGCTCATTAATGTCTCAATCTAAATCACGGATTGCCTCTTATCCGCTTGTCATCCCCTTAAGCCATAGCTTGTACATCTCAATTGTCAGTAGAAACCACATTTGTTTAAGCAAGTCAGCCATATCAGCTATGTTTTTTAAAAAGGCAATAAATGAGGCTGAATGAACTGTTTCGCTGCCAGACAAGGCTCCGCTGATAGCCAGGTGTAGCAGTGGTAAGATGTTGGGACTGCTGTTGGGACATTCTTTATGTAGGCCCTAACAGTTTGTGGGCACCGTTTGTCACCGTTTATAGTGCAATTAATGTATCGTTAGTGTTGTGTTGTCAAAAATCAAAATAATTTTTTGGGGTCATGTACACATGCTTCTAGTTCCAAACAGTGCAGTAATATCTTAACAAGTAATCGTAACAATCCCAACAACTACTTTAATACACACAAATACAAAGTGATGGAATAAGAATATGTACATATAAATTAGAGGTCGACCGATTATGATATTTCAACGCCGATACAGATAATTGGAGGACCAAAAAAGCCCATACCGATTAATCGGACGATTTTTTAAATTTATTTGTATGTAATAATGACAATTATAAACAATACTGAATGAACACTTATTTTAACTTAATAAATCAATCAATAAAATCAATTTAGCGTCAAATAAATAATTAAACATGTTCAATTTGGTTTAAATAATGCAAAAACAAAGTGTTGGAGAAGAAAGTAAAGTGCAATATGTGCCATGTAAGAAAGCTAACGTTTAAGTTCCTTGCTCAGAACATGAAGAACATATGAAAGCTGGTGGTTCCTTTTAACATGAGTCTCAATATTCCCAGGTAAGAAGTTTTAGGTTGTAGTTATTATAGGATTATAGGACAATTTCTCTCTATACCTTTGGTTTTCATATACCTTGACTATTGGATGTTCTTATAGGCACTTCTGTATTGCCAGTGTAACGTATCTTCCGTCCCTCTCCTCGCTCCTACTGGGCTCGAACGAGGAACACATCGACAACAGCCACCCTCGAAGCAGCGTTACCCATGCAGAGCAAGGGGAACAACTACTCCAAGTCTCAGAGCGAGTGACGTTTGAAACGCTATTAGCGCGCACCCCGCTAACTAGCTAGCCATTTCACATCGGTTACACCAGCCTAATCTCGGGAGTGATAGGCTTGAAGTCAGAAACAGCAGAGCTGCTGGCAAAACGCACGAAAGTGCTGTTTGAATGAATGCTTACGAGCCTGCTGGTGCCTACCATCGCTCAGTCAGACTGCTCTATCAAATCATAGACTTAATTATAACATAATAACACACAGAAATACGAGCCTTAGGTCATTAATATGGTCGAATCCGGAAACTATCATCTCGAAAACAAAACATTTATTCATAATTACGTAAAATTCTGGCAAATTAGTTCGCAACTAGCCAGGCGGCCCAAACTATTGCATATACCCTGACTCTGCGTGCAATGAACGCAAGAGAAGTGACACAATTTCACCTGGTTAATATTGCCTGCTAACCTGGATTTCTTTTAGCTGAATATGTAGGTTTAAAAATATATATTTCTGTGTATTGATTTTAAGAAAGGCATTGATGTTTATGGTTGGGTACAGTCGTGCAACGATTGTGCTTTTTTCGCAAATGCGCTTTTGTTAAATCATCCCCCATTTGACGAAGTTGGCTGTCTTTGTTAGGAAGAAATAGTCTTCACACAGTTCGCAACGAGCCAGGTGGCCCAAACTGCTGAATATACCCTGACTCTGTTGCAAGAGAAGTGACACAAAGAAATTAATGTTAGCAGGCAATATTAACTAAATATGCAGGTTTAAAAATATATACTTGTGTATTGATTTTAAGAAAGGCATTGATGTTTATGGTTAGGTACCTTTTTCGCGAATGCGCACCGCATCGATTATATGCAACGCAGGATACGCTAGATAAACTAGTAATATCATCAACCATGTGTAGTTAACTAGTGATTATGATTGATTGATTGATTGATCGTTTTTTATAAGATAAGTTTAATGCTAGCTAACAACTTACCTTGGCTTCTTACTGCATTCGCGTAACAGGCAGGCTCCTCGTGGAGTGCAATGAGAGGCAGGTGGTTAGAGCGTTGGACTAGTTAACCGYAAGGTTGCAAGATTGAATCCCCAAGCTGACAAGGTAAAAATCTGTCGTTCTGCCCCTGAATAAGGCAGTTAACCCACCGTTCCTAGGCCGTCATTGAAAATAACAATGGGTTCTTAACTGACTTGCCTAGTTAAATAAAGGTGTAAAAAATAAAATAATGATAATAATAATTTTTAAAAATCGGCCAAATCGGTGTCCAAAAATACAAATTTCTGATTGTTATGAAAACTTGAAATCGGCCCTAATTAATCGGCCATTCCGATTAATCAGTCGACCTCTAATATAAATATATGGATGAGCCATGGGCGAGTGGCATAGGCAAGGTGCAATAGATTGTATAAGGTACAGTATATACATATGAGATGAGTAATGTAGGATATGTTAACATTATTAAAGTGGCATTGTATAAAGTGACTAGTGATCCATTTATTAAAGTGGCCAGTGATTTGAGTCTATGTAATAATAAATACTTTCTTAAGCACTGTACCTAATTAGTACCCCTATGGTCAAGTGTGACCTTTCACTGTTTCCCCAGAAATAATACAGACAGGAGGGACTGAGAGAGACATCAGCAGCCTATTTAGACTGTGGGAGTGTGTTTACAGTGTTTGTCCTCTGTGTTTCATCGTCCTGAAGCTATGGCTGACCAACAGGCATTATATCAAGTCTCAAAAGACAGGAGGGGTGTTAATTTTAGCTTCACTCAACCACCATCAAAATGGGTGGATGCAATGTGGAATGGTGGGTTTATCTGCATGTAAACCAATAATTAAAAGACAAACAGATACAACAATGCTAAATAACGATAATGATTGTATTCATGAATGCCATCAGCAGGAATGTTAACAGAACAGAAGTGCTGCTACTGGAACTATACTTGAAGGAAACAAGAAACASAGCAGCCTGAACATTTAATGACATAATTACCCGCATTTTAGCAATGTATTCAAATATTTAATCAGTTATCTCAAAATAGTCAACCAAAACGTCTCTGTGCACAAGCTGTCCACCAATGACTTCATTTGATGTGAATATGCAAATCGGGTTACTCCAAATTAGCTAGAGACGGATTCACGCTACACCAGCAAATTACTACCATGATGTTCCACCCAACAGCTCCTCAACCCCGGCCCAATTGTCCATGCTCCCTGCCCCCCTCATACTGACCACCTCCATCCCCCCATCCTGACGCTATTGAGTTTACAATAAATTACATGATTTCCAGAGGTGGCACAACGTGTTATTAGGAGTGGATTTGTTTGTGTGTGTGTGTGTGTGTGTTTGTGTCCAATACCCCACAAAACCAAATAAAAAAGAAACACATTACAACTGTATAGGCTATCAGAAAAAACACACACTTCCTTAATAGTCCTGGAGTGGTTGGCCAATCAGAACGTAGGCTCTTTAAATCTCTTTAGGAAATTGGCGGTGATGAATCCCTACGGAATGAACAATCTGTATTAAGCCCGGGAATAAATGATCTTAGACAACAAGAATAGTACTTCTGAATGAGGGAAAAGCAGTTCCTTTTCAATTAGCCACTCTAATGAAATATTATAGAATCTTGCCTCAACATTAAGCCCCACTAGGCCAGCACCATTCTTTATGTCATGGCACAGTTTCAAGTCTCTGTGCCTGTTTGCTGCTTGTTATCAGCCAAATCAATTATTCTAACAGATCTTATGCAGACTGAGAATACACACACACACCGTGCACACACACACTCTGGGAGGCGTTCCAGAAATACAAAAGAGTAGAATGAAATAGGGATTATAATATACACTGAACAAAAATATCAACGCAACATGTAAAGTGTTCGTCCCATGTTTCATGAGGTGAAATAAAAAGCTTATTTCTCTCAAATTTTCTGCACAAATTTGTTTACATCCCTGTTAGTGAGCATTTCTCCTTGACCAAGATAATCCATCCACCTGACAGATGTGGCATATCAAGAAGCTGATTAAACAGCATGACCATTACACAGGTGCACCTTGTGCTGGGGACACTAAAATGTGCAGTTTTGTCACACAACACAATGTCACAGATGTCTCATATTTTGAGGGAGCCTGCAATTGGCATGAGGACTGCAGGAATGTCCCCCAGAATTGAATGTTCATTTCTCTACAAAGCCGTCTCCAACGTCATTTTAGAGAATTTAACAGTATGTCCAACCGGCTTCACAACTGCAGACCACTTGTGACTACGCGAGCCCTCCACATCTGGCTTCTTCACCTGAGGGATCATCTGAGACCAGCCACCCGGACAGCTGATGAAACTGTGGGTTTGCACAACCATAGAATCTCTGCACAAACGGTCAGAAACCGTCTCAGGGAAGCTCAACTGCCCGCTCGTCAGGGTCTTGACCAGACTGCAGTTTGGCGTCGTAATCGACTTCAGTGGGCAAATACTTGCCTTCGATGGCCACTGGCACACTGAAGATGTGTGATCTTCATGGATGTATCCAGGTTTAAACTGTACCGGGCAAATGGCAAACAGCGTGTATGGTGTCATATGGGCAGGAGGTTTGCTGATGTCAATGTTGTGAACAGAGTGCCAAATGGTGGCGGTGGGGTTATGGTATGGTCAGGCATAAGCTATGGACAACGAACACAATTGCATTTTATCGATGGCAATTGAATGCACAGAGATACCGAGATGAGATCCTCAGGCCCATTGTCGTGCCATTCATCCGCCGCCATCAACTCATGTTTCAGCATGATAATCCACGGCCCAATGTCGTAAGAATCTGTACACAATTCCAGGAAGCTGAAAATGTCCCAGTTCTTCCATGGCCTGCATACTCACCATACATGTCACCCATTGAGCACGTTTGGGATGCTCTGGATCGACGTGTATGACATCGTGTTCCAGTTCCTGCCAATATCCAGCAACTTCACACAGCCATTGAAGAGGACTGGGACAACATTACACAGGCCACAACCAACAGCCTGATCAACTCTATGCAAAGGAGATGTGTTGCGCTGCATGAGGCAAATGGTGGTCACACTAGATACTGACTGATTTTCTGATCCACGCCCCTACTTTTTTTTAAAGTATCTGTAACTCAGTAAAATCTTTGAAAATGTAGCATTTATATTTTTGTTAAGTGTAGATCTAATAGGGATTCTATTTCTAGGCTAGAGGGTAACTATAGTAATCTGATATGTTATAAAGACCTGCTGTCAGTCACTTAGAGAGGTCTTATGATGGCCTTTGAGTCTGTGTGTGTCAGTGCATTGTCATGGGGGAATACACTATGTCACCAGAAGGCAGTGTCTGTGTGACTCCACTGGCAGCTCGTTCCATACCCTGTCAAGCTTCGCCCTCACTGCTAACTCTACCTGGCAGCTTTTAACCTGTTAACAGGAGAGCCCTATCCAGAGTGCAGACATAAAGGCATTGGAATACCAACGGTAAACACATAGAACTAGAATGGCTAGAGAAGACAAAGCTCCTCACACCATGGCAATTTGACAATATCATTTTATTTCGATGTGTAAACCCACCACTCTGTGTTTGTTAGGCTGTGAAGCTGATTTTCTACAACTGACCAAGTTGATGCCATTGAATTGAGCAGAATAGCAAATTATGTGTCAGAGCAGTGAATTCCCTAATACGTCATACATCAGTACTGACATCAATCTAGAGAGTGACTTGGGGGAGAACCCAGAACCCAGGCAGCGATGGCAGCACAGTTTGACGTACGTCCTGTGGTTAAGTGAGACTGCACATCTCTCCAGGGTTTCTTCTGTACTGAATAAATACTGGGCTGTCAGCTGGAGTGGGCCAATACAGACTGATCTAGGATCTGTACTATATTGAATAAATACTGGGCTGTCAGCTGGAGTGGGTCAATCCAGGCTGATCTAGGATATGTACTATATTGAATAAATACTAGGCTGTCAGCTGGAGGGGGCCTATCCAGACTAGCCTATGCCGAGTCGCCAGAAAACATCCGGTTTTAAGCCATACAGTATTTTCAACCTATCTTCTATTCCCCTGAAAAACAGAAGTGTAAATTCTGCTCAGGCGTCTTTCTACGCCTGCCACATTAGGTTAATCCAGACTGATCTAGGATCTGAACTATATTGAATAAATACTGGGCTGTCAGGTGGAGTGGGCCCATCCAGACTGATCTAGGATATGTACTGTGCTCAAAAACTGTAGGGCTATAGGCTACATACTGTACACCTTTGACATAGTGGTTGGAGCCTGTTGTGAGACAGACCGACCGACCGACCGACCGACCGACCGACCGACCGACCGACCGACCGAGGTGCTTGGCTGATAGATGAGTGAGAGAGCTGGATGAGCTTGGCTGATAGATGAGTGAGAGAGCTGGATGAGCTTCAGAAGAACTTTCTACAGAGAGATGAATCACTCCTATAAGGCTGCTGTGTTTGTGTCGGGATCATAGTGAGAGAAGACTACCATTAGAGAGAACACAGCGAGACCCATGTGAAAATAGAGATAGCATTAAATGAGAGTCAAAGTGAAAACTGCAAGCAGACAAGCACTTCCTGAAAATGTATCGATAGGCAATTACGTGAACGACGAAGGGAGAGGAATTTGGATTTTGCTCGCACGTCCATGGATCCCACCTTGCCTCCGAGTCATCCAGAGAAGCTCCCAACGGTCTCGTTGCTGAGAGAACCCGAGGCTTCCCGACCTGCCCCGAGGGCAGCCGAAAACGGCTGAGTCACCACTTCCTGAGCCTATGCCACAAGGCAGAGCTGGGCTGTCGCCAGCGGAATGGCAATACAGGTTGACACGAAGAGTTGTCTGTATTGGGGGACTCTTGGTCATTTCGTGTCCTCTTGCCCTTTAAAGAAACCAGGCTCACCGGTAGGAACAAGTACTCTGGTGGGCCATATGGAGAACGCTCCTGCTTCCCCTGCTCGCACCCTTTTCATGCCATTCTGCTGTGGGGAGATCAGTCCAAATCTCTCCGGGTTCTCATTGACTCTGGGGCCGACGAGAGCTTTTTGGACACTACCCTGGCATCCGAGCTGAACATCCCCACTCAGCCCCTCTCCAATCCCATGGATGTTAGAGCGCTGGACAGGTGTTCTATAGGCCGAGTCACCCACAACACCACTCCTATCAACCTACGGGTGTCGGGGAACCACAGCGAGGCTATCCAGTTCCTGCTCATCAAGTCCCCTCTGATTCCCGTGGTATTGGGATTCTCCTGGCTCCAATGACACAATCCCCTCATTAACTGGCCTACTGGTGCCATCATGGGCTGGAGCCCGTTCTGCCACGCCCATTGCCTGAAGTCAGCACAACCTGCCCCGGGGGCTCAGAAGGTTCTCTGGACCTCTCCGCCATTCCCGCGAAGTACCAGGACCTCCGGGAGGTGTTCAAAAAGGCCCGGGTCACATCGCTTCCACCGCATATACCCTATGACTGTGGGACTGACAGTCTCCCTAGCACCACGCCACCCTGGGACGTCTGTACCCTCTGTCGGGACTGGAGACCAAGGCTATGGATACCTACATTCGGGGCTCCCTAGTTGCTGGATTTATCCGTCCCTCTTCCTCTTCCGACGGAGCAGGGTTCTTTTTGTTACTTTTTGTTACTACATGATTCCATGTGTTATTTCATAGTTGTGATGATGTCTTCACTGTTATTCTACAATGTAGAAAATAGTGAAAATAAAGAAAGACCCTTGAACGAGTAGCTGTGTCCAAACTTTTGAGTGGTACTGTATATCGTGAATCGTCCATTCGTTATAAAAACTCCAGATACAGTGCCCTCCATAATTATTGGGACATTGAAGCCTTTTTTTCTTCTTTTGGCTCTATACTCCAAAAGTTTGGATTTAAAATAAACAATGACTGTGTGTTTCTGATTATTTTGTGCCCAATAGAAATTAATGGTAAATAATGTATTGTGTCATATTGGAGTCACCTTTATTGTTAATGAAAATAGAATATGTCTACAAACATTATTAATGTGGATGCTACCATTGTTATGGATAGTCTTGAATGAATCATGAATAATGATGAGTGAGAAAGTTAAAGATGCACAAATATCATCCCCTCACAAAAAAAATGCTAACCTCCCCTGTTATTGTAATGGGGAGTACAGAGCCCCAAAAATAAAAATGCTTCACTGTCCCAATAATTAAGGAGGGCACCCTGATTGAAATAAATACAAAAAAATACAATTCGAATCTCTTTTTTGAGTGTGGGCTAGCTACACAATTTTGGAATTCCTCTGACACACACACACACATACAGTGGGGCAAAAAAGTATTTAGTCAGCCACCAATTGTGCAAGTTCTCCCACTTAAAAAGATGAGAGAGGCCTGTAATTTTCATCATACTTCAACTATGACAGACAAAATGAGAAACAAAAATCCAGAAAATCACATTGTAGGATTTTTAATGAATTTATTAGCAAATTATGGTGGAAAATAAGTATTTGGTCACCTACAAACAAGCAACAACAGCGATGGGTCCACAGGGAGTGGGGGAGGGATGGAGGGAGGGAGGTTAGGGAGAAGAAGGGGTGAGTGGGGGAGAGGGGAGGAGGAGGGGGGGGCGTCCCCAGTCACAAGCTCTTACCCCATCATTTCATTTTTTTTCTTTTTTCTTTATGTTTTAACCCGGCTGGTTAAATGAGTGGATCACACAGCAGAGCACTCAGTGCTGCACACCACAACCATCACTCCTCCTCGCTCTCTCTCTCCTCTTTCTCTCCTCTCTCTCTCCCTCGCTCTCTCTCTCTCCTTCTCTCTTCCTCTCTCCTTCTGCTGCGAAGGCCTGAGCCCCGTGCTGCTCCCAGGCCTTATTGGGCTTTGTAGCATTCACAGAGCTGTGTGTGTGTGTGTGTGTGTGGTGTGTGGTGTGTGTGTGGTGTGTGTGTGTGTGTGTGTGTGTGTGTGTGTGTGTGTGTGTGTGTGTGTGTGTGTGTGTGTGTGTGTGTGTGGTGTGTGTGTGTGTGTGTGTGTGTGGTTGTGTGTGTGTGTGTTTGCCTCTTGTCAGCTGTCAGGCACAGTGTGCAGCTCAACTCGAGGATACAGCATTGCCGTTGTACAGGGTAATGCCAGCCAGCAAGCTACAGTCTGTGCACACGCATGCACAAACACACACACACACACATGCATGCTCACTGTACCCCGCCAGGAAAACTGCTGAGTTGGGACTAAGATACGATAGATGTACAGTGGGGCAAAAAAGTATTTAGTCAGCCACCAATTGTGCAAGTTCTCCCACTATAAAAAGATGAGAGAAGCCTTGTAATTTCATCATAGGTACACTTCAACTATGACAGACAAAATGAGGGAAAAATACCAGAAAATCACATTGTAGGATTTTTAATTGCCCCGGGTTCTCTCAGCAACGAGACCGTTGGGAGCTTCTCTGAGTTGACTCGGAGGCAAGGTGGGATCCATGGACGTGCGAGCAAAAATCCAAATTCCTCTCCCTTCGTCGTTAACGTAATTGCCATCGATACATTTTCAGGAAGTGTTGTCTGCTTGCAGTTTTCACTTTGACTCTCATTTAATGCTATCTCTATTTTCACATGGGTCTCGCTGTGTTCTCTCTAATGGTAGTCTTCTCTCACTATATCCCGACACAAAACACAGCAGCCTTATAGGAGTGATTCATCTCTTGTAGAAAGTTCTTCTGAAGCTCATCCAGCTCTCTCACTCATCTATCGGCCAAGCTCATCCAGCTCTCTCACTCATCTCATCAGCCAAGCACCTCGTCGGTCGGTCGGTCGGCTGTCGGTCGCGGTCGGTCGGTCGGTCGTCTGTCTCACAACAGGCTCCAACCACTATGTCAAAGGTGTACAGTATGTAGCCTATAGCCCTACAGTTTTTGAGCACAGTACATATCCTAGATCAGTCTGGATGGGCCACTCCACTGACAGCCCAGTATTTATTCAATATAGTTCAGATCCTAGATCAGTCTGGATTAACCTAAGTGGCAGGCGTAGAAAGACGCCTGAGCAGAATTTACACTCTGTTTAGGGGAATAGAAGATAGGTTGAAAATACTGTATGGCTTAAAACCGGATGTTTTCTGGCGACTCGGCATAGGCTGGTCTGGATAGGCCCCTCCAGCTGACAGCCTAGTATTTATTCAATATAGTACAATATCCTAATCAGCTGGATTACCCACTCCAGCTGACAGCCCAGTATTTATTCAATATAGTACAGATCCTAGATCAGTCTGTATGGCCACTCCAGCTGACAGCCCAGTATTTTATTCAGTACAGAAAGAAACCCTGGAGAGATGATGGCAGTCTCACTTAAACAGAAGGACTACGTCAAACTGTGCTGCCATCGCTGCCTGGGTTCTGGGTTCTCCCCAAGTCACTCTCTAGATTGATGCAGTTATACTGATGTATGACGTATTAGAGAAATTCACTGCTCTGACACATAATTTGCTAATTCTGCTCAATTCAATGGAATCAACTTGGTCAGTTGTAGAAAAGTCAGCTTCAAGCGCCTAACAAACACAGAGTGGTGGGTATCACATCGAAATAAAATGATATTGTCAAATGCCATGGTGTGAGGACTTTGTCTTCTCTAGCCATTCTAGTTCTATGTGTTACCTGTGGTATTCCAATAGCCTTTATCGTCGTGCACTCTGGATAGGGACGCTCTCTGTATAACAGGTTACAAACTCCAGCTAGAGTTAGGCAGTGACGGGCAAAGCTGACAGGTATACGACGGCCAGTGATGCACAAGACACTGCCTTTGGTGAGCATGTTATTCCCATGACAAATGCATTGACACACAACAGAACTCAAGCCATCATAGAGACCTCTTCTACAGTGCTGACTGGCGTTTATAAACATATCAGATTACTGATAGTTACCGCTCTAGCCTTGAAATAGAATCCCATATTAATCTACACTTAACAAAAATATCAAATGGCTAACATTTTCAACAGAATTTTACTGAGTTCATAGCATATCTTAAAAAAGAAGGTGTCACGGGATGCAGAAAACTCAGTCAGGTATCTAGGTACGACCATTTGCCTCAATGCAGCGCAACATACATCTCCTTTTCATAGAGTTCGATCAGCGCTGTTGCGATTGGCCTGTTGTAATGTTCGTCACCAGTCCTCTTCAATGGCTGTGTTAAGTTGCTGGATATGTGCAAAAAAGGAACGAACATCAGGTCAATACAACGTTCGATTCCAGAGAGCATCCAAACGTGCTCAACTGGTGACATTAGGTGAGTATGCAGCCAATGGAAGAACTGGGACAACTTTTCAGCTTCCTGGAAATTGGTACAGATTCTTAAACGATCATTTCGGGCGTGGATGTATCATGCTAAACAGAGTTGATGCGAGCCGCGTATGAATCGGCACACCAATGCCTCCGTGAGTGATCTCATTCCCGGTATCTCGATTGGCAATTCATGATAAAATGGCAAGTTGGTGTTCTGTTTGTCCATGGCAGCTTAATGCGCTGACCATACCATTCACCACCCGAACCATTTGCACCTGTTCACAACGATTGACATCTAGCGAAACCTCCTGCCCTATGACACCATACACGCTCGTTCCATTTGCCCGTACAGAGTTCTAACCTAACACCTGAATCGGACTACATCTCTCAGTGGCAGATGCCATCATACTTGCAAGTGTGACCGTGGATATCGGAAGGCGCCACTAAGTCGATTAGCGACGCACACAACTGGCCAGTCTGTCAAACCCTGACGCAGCGGGCAGTTGAGCTTCCCGCTGAGACGGTTTCTGCAACCGTTTGTGCGAAGAGATTCTATTGGTTGTGCCAACCCAAGCAAGTTTACCACTCAGCTGTTCACGGTGGCTGGTTCTCATAATGCACCCTGCAATGTGAGAAGCCAGATGTCGGAGCGTCGCGTAAGTGCACAGTGGTCCTGCAGTTGTGAAGCCTGGTTGGATCATACTGTAAATTCTCGTAAAATGACTTGGAACGCTTTAGAAAGAAATGAACATTCAATGCGGGGGACATTCCTGGCAGTCCTCATGGCCCAATGCGGCCCCTCCAAAATATGAGACATCTGTGACATTGTTTGTGTGAACAAAACTGCACTTTTAGTGTCCCCAGCACAAAGGTGCACCTGTGTAATGGTCATGCTGTTAATTCATGGCTATTGATATGCACACTTGTAGGTGATGGATTACTTGTCTCAAAAGGCAGAAATCTCACCTAACCAGGGTGTAAACAAATTTTGGCAGAAAATTTGAAAGAACTAAGCTGCTTAATTTCAACCTCATGATAACATGGGAACGAACCAGCTTTACATGTTGCGTTTGATAATTTTTGTTCAGTTGATATTCATAATCCCTATTGCATTGCGTTACTCTTTTGTGAGTTGTCTGGAAACGCCGTCCGCAGAGGTGTGTGTGTGCCGTCCGGGTGGTGTTGTATTTCTCAGTCTGCAATAAGATCTGTTAGAAAATTGATTTGGTGATAAGCAGCCGCAAACGGGCACCACAAGAGACTTTGAACTTCCATGAGCATAAACGATGCGTGCTGGCCTAGTGGGCTTAATGTTGAGGCATAGAGATTCTGGTATAAGTATTTGTCATTCAAGTGGCCTAATGAAAAGGAACTGCTTTTCCGTCATTCAGAAGTACTACAATTCTGTTTGTCTAAGAGTCATTTATTCCGGGCTTTAATACAGATGTTCATTTAACCCTATCGTAGAGGATCATCACCGCCAATCTATCCAAAGAGATTAAAGAGCCTTACGTTCTATGGCCACACCCGCCAGACTATTTAAGGAAGTGTGGTTATTCTTCTGATACCTATACATTGGTAGATGTGTTCTTTTTATTTGGTTTTGTGGGTAATTGGACACAATACACACACATCCAACCACACAAACTAAATCCACTCTGAAAAACATTGTCCACCTCTGAAATCATGAAATTCATTGTAACTCAATAGCGTTCAGGGATGGGGGGATGAGAGGTGGTACAGTATGAGGTGGGGCAGGGGAGCAGGACAACTGGGCGCGGTTGACGGAGCTGTGGGTGAACATTCATGGTAGTAGGGATTTGGCGGTGGTGTACGGAATCCGTACTCTAGCTAATTTGGATAATCCCGACTTTGGCATATCACCGATCAATATGAAGTCATTGGACGCCTTGTGCACAGCAGACATTTTTGAGTTGACCAGTATTTATGAGATAATTGATTAAATCATTTGAATTACATTGCTAAAGCGGGTAGATTATGTCATTATAATGTTCAGAGTCTGTTTTTCTGTTTCCTTCAAGTATACGGTTCCAGTAGCAGCATCTTGTTCTCGTTAAAATTTTAGGCCTGCTTGATGGCATTCATAATACAATCATTTCGACCTCTATATGTTAGTTCGTTTGTCATTTTTGTTCTTTTTTTTTTTCTTTAATATTTTGGTTTACTGCCAATAAAACCACCATTCCAATTGCATCCACTCCATTTTAGGTCGGTTGAGGAACCTAAAATTAACCATCCCCTCCTGTCTTTTGAGACTAGATAATTAATGCCTGTTCGGTCAGGGCATAGCTTATCAGGACGAGTGACACACAGGAAACAACACCTGTAAAACACACTCCCACAGTCTAAATTAGGCTAGCTGATGTCTCTCTCTCAGTCCCTCCTGTCTGGATTATTTCTGAGAAACATTGAAAGGTTCACACTTGACGCCATAAGGGGTACTCCGGCATATTACGTTCATTTATCCAGTAGCTTACAATCCACATTTTGGACTTCCACCGTGCTGTGGTGCTCACTTGATATCAGGAAGGTGGCGTGGGTGGTCCTTCGTAGAAACGTCTTTAGTGCAATCCAAAACTTTGCACATAGAGGAGTCCTGCACTATTCCTCGGTGGATTGTTCATGGTCGCTTTTCAAAACAAACTGGGCCCTCCTGAAAACAAACAAGGTCGATATTCATGACAGACGTCAGGTGATCTTCAGAGTCGTAACTCTAAGAAAGGGGCACGAGTTCGGATTGTCACAGTCGACGGTTGGATGACGTTCATAAACAACTTATTTTCCAGTTGTCAGCCTTCGTTTTTTCGTGCAGTTCCCAGTTTGTCTTGAACCACTGAGAGGTTAGATTTCGGTTAACTAGTTGTGTTTGGAGCGGGCTGCATGGGCAACAAATCATGTTTCAATTGACATCCAAATGGTCCAAACCCGGCCCCAAACGTTGAAAGTGTGTAATGCCGCAGACTTGGGGACCAACACATGCAAACTTCGGACACTAAATAGTAAAAGGCTAGTGATCTGCTTTGCGAATCGGCTTGCAGTTAGCGCATCTTGATTCCTTCCAAACCCATTCTCATTGTTTGGAATTTTGCCGAATTTCCAACTTGTGTAATGTTCTAGTCCATGGCCGATGAGGGTACCAATACTTCTTGATCTATTAAGTTCTTCGTGTACATTATTTCATCTTCATATCCCTGGCTGCCCCACCACCTACAAGAAAGAGCACGAGCTAGCTGAAACACCCGGTGCACTTTTTGAGATTGTCGTACGTTACTTCGAACGCTGTTAATGTTATTGGTTTGTATGTGTTAGTTGGCAACTGGCGTGAGGTTCTGGAGAGTTGGGCATAGTTTTGTGTTTCTATGTTTGGAGGTCATGTATTGGTAGTCCTATACTGAGTTCCTTACAAATTCAGTGGACAGGGTTGACGTTTCCTCTGATTGAGAAGCCCATCAGATACGGTTGGCTGTTCACACTGTTTGTTGTGGGTGATGTGTTCGCTGTGTACAGATGTTTGGGAGCCACCAAACAGGGACTAGTTTCAGGTTAGTTCACGTTTGTTGGTCTGTTGTAGTTTTGGTAGTGTTTGTTGTTTTCAGCATTGAAAATATGAATACTACTTAACCAATACCGCATCTTGGTCGCGCTCCAGTGCTCCTCTCGTCGGGAGAAGAACGACTACGGACAGCCGTCTCAGAATGCACCCACCAAGCGCCTAGGACCAAGCGGCGGGGGAGACTCAAACAGAGCGAAACCAGGATGGCGTTGGACTTGGGAGCAAAATATTTGGATATAAGGAGAAGGACCCTGGGGCTCAACCAGGAGAAAATCGGCCACGCCCCAAAGCTGAGTTGGCACGGACAGCGAACGCAGAGGGCGGCGAAGATGAGGAGCTAGCGCGGAAGCGAGAAAAGGATTGGGCTACAACTACGTGGCGAGGCAGATGACAGGTGGTCGATCGACCCAGGGCGAGTTGCCCGAGCCGCCTTTGGGAATTGCCGGCGCAGTGGCGAGGCGGAGGGATACGCGTGGCGAATGCGAGGCAGCACCGACGATCGCGGTAGAGAAGGACTTTGTGAAGTAAACCCCCAAAAATTTTTGGGGGGGTTCGGCGTAAAGGCAGAGTGGCGAAGTCAGGTATGAAACCGTGTCGCCTACTCCGCTTTGTAACTTTACGTGGAGAGCGAGAGTGACGGCAGGCACTCGTGTTTCCGCAGTAGGACGCGCGCACGGATGTCTCCTGTCGTGTGCAATACCCGGTGCGGGTTATTCCACCTGCCCCCGCTCGGCAGGGCTTAGTACTTTGAGTATGTGAGCGGAAGCTCAGTGAAGCCGGCCCTAACATACTGGGCCACCAGTACGTCTCCGTCGGAGCCGGCTCTCGACCTGCACCAAGCCTTACGCAATGGTGTCGCCCACTTGGTTCGCCTACATTACGCCCCGCGTGTGCGGGGTTAAGTCACCTCACCCCGCACTGGTCGGTGGCGGATTGCGAAGGCGGGTGAGTCATTCAGCAGGTAGTGGGTGGGCAGGCTCAATAGCTCAAGGAGCCCAGTACGCCTGGCACGGTCTTCGGTATTCCGGGCCACCGCTTCCACCCCCGCTCCAAGGCGTCAGTACCGAACGCCATTGCAGTGCCATACAAGTGCCCTATCACCACGCAATCCATGGCTATCCACGTCGCCGTCTCCAGTAGCCCTGTTTCTTCTTCCTCTCCCCAACGCACTAGCCCTGGTGTGCTGTCTTCCAAGGCCCATGCTGTCTCCGAGTCCGCACGGGGCAGCACGCACCACAGCCTCCTGTGTCGTCGCCAGGACAATGTAGACGCACTGTTCCTAGCTCTCCCCCGTCTCGCACCTGATTGTGCGTGCCCTCAACCCCGGTAATCATCCCAGTGAAACGCGAGAGGTGGATCCCTCTTTTACGCACGCAGGCCTAGAGTAGGTAACGCGCTATAGAACCACCACCCAACGCCTCCCTCGGCGACCGTGTGGTATGTTCCCCGCCGACATAGCCTGAAGGTGCGTGTTCTTTAGCCCTCGGTACTTTCGTTTGTCGCAGTGTGGCCGGGTACCGGTTGCACGCATGCTTGCGGGTTGGCCTTTAGCTGTGCGTTCTGCGGTCCTCAGCCGGCCAGAGTCTGTCCGGTCTGCCCGAAGTTCAGGCGCCGGGTGAAATGGCTGGTCACGTGTCTCACCCATTTGGCTTGACGTCATCATGAGTCCACCCGTCTACCCAAAGCGGCCATCTGAGTCCATTACCGTTCTCCCAAGCGCTCATCTGTTGAGCCAGTCCGTCCATTCCAGCGCCAGTGCTGGTTTTTTATTGTAGACAATTTGCCGGTCCTGTGCCCGAGCCCATTAGAGCCCGTCCTGTTGGTGATTATCTTCCCGTAGGGCTCGTCAGTGCCGTTCGTCATCAGGGAGAGCTCGCTAGAGGCCATTTCGTCAGGTTCGGGATTCTTGCGTAGAGCCAGAAGACACAGACAGGGATCTGCAGAAGTTCCGCCAACGCAGGGCACAGTCGATCTTTGGTCTTAGCGGCAGTTAAGCTTCGCGCATTCAACGCAGACCAGGTTAGGCTAGTTGCAGAAAGGCCGCGAGGGGGATGAGCCTTGAGTGCTAGCGCCGCCGAGGAGATTGTTAGCGAGCTCGATGGCAGCAGCCGCTCGAGCCGTCAGCGAGCCATGAGGGCAGTGCAGAAGGGCCGTCGAGCGTGAGCCATGAGCAGCCAGTAGCCGTCAGTCGGAGCCATCCGAGGCGTCTATGAGCGTAGCTCTCAGCCAATAGAGCGTCCAGGGAGGCCGGCGGATTGCCAGCCATGAGCGTTTCCAGGGGCTGAGGCGGCGTGCAGCTCATAGCCTGTGAGCGATTGCCAGAGTTAGGTTCTCGTTCAGCACGGTCAGCCAGTGAAGTCGTATCGAGTCTGCGGGTGTCGCAGTTGTAGCCCGCAGCCAGTTCCTTGAGCTGTTGGACCCTTAGCTAAGAAGTGGGGCAGGTCATTGTGTTCCATTTATCCCGAATCTCCTCTCAAGCTCCGGTTGGGCTATTTCTATCATCTCGTCCGTTTGTTGGGTTGTTGGTTTTTTTGGGTTAGAACTTGCTCCTCTATTTCTGTTCAAGTCCGTGAGTATGGCCCTCGGAGGGCGCGGAGGGCGTTAATCACTTTTTTTCCTTCGGCTGCGAGCCTTTGGTAGCTTTTACCGGTTCTTCTAGGTCCTTGGAGCTAGTTCCCCGTCTGGTGTCTCTGTAGGCTATCCTCTGCGCACTCTCTGTGATCTCTGTTGCGAACTTTTCGTTCTTTGTCCGCGGTTGTGGAGGCTGTCCCGCTTCTAGTCTTGTGTTGCGCGCCCTGTAACAATTAAGGGGTTGGGCTGGAGTTAGTAGAAGTGGCTGGTCATGTGTGGAGAGGGATTTTTGGGGATAAAGAGATGGCGTGTGGAAATTCATAATTTAGTGGTGGGTGATGGGGGGCAACGCGACGGCGCGGCAAGCTGCTGCACGCACCCACTGTGGACCAGATGCCTCGTCCACCCCAGGTACCCTTCCCCTGAGACTTTTGGTGGCGTAGGCGTTCCGGAGTTCGGGCACCTTGAGGGGCCGGGTTCTGTCCACGTTCCTGGACCTGTTTGATGTTATATTCTTAGTAGGCTGTTTAGTTCGGTCAGCTCAGAGGGTGAGTGGGATGGGCAGTCTAAGTGTTTTTGTGTTTTCTAAGTTTAGGGGTTCAATCATTGTAATTGCCTATAAACCGTGCGTCTCAATCAGGAGCCGCTCTGACACAGTTTTCGCGCGTGAATTGAGAACCATAATAATATTGGTGTTGGCCTGTTCACTACATATTGTTTTCTGTTTTGTGGGTTTGAGGGTGAATTGGTCTGCGGCGGGTGTCTGGGGTGTTTGGTTTTGCGGTACCCATAGGTCGGCGAACTGTTTACGTTCCCTGCAGTTTCATGATGCTTAGTGTGCGTATCTGGGTCTTTTTCGTGAAGGTTTTGGTTTTGGTTGGCTTGTTCTGGTTGTTAGTGTTGTTGTTCTGTGTCATCGTTGTTGGTTACTGGTTTTGCCTGTTGCCGGTTGTTGTTGGGTTGTTGTTCAGGTTGTTCAGTTTACTGTAGTCATTTTTTTCCATATGTTTATGCTGGTTTTGCGCTCTCTTGTGTTTCGGTCATTTGTTTAATAACGTGTACACGGTTATCGTACAAGGTCTATTGTAATTTAGGTTTCGGTCTTGGTTTTGATATACATCCGCGGTTTGTAATTGTTTTATTTGGATATTTCAAATTCGGCAATGCTTTGAATTTCTATGTCGTTTGTTGGTTTGCTATATGAGATTCTCGTTTTCGGTTTGTTTATCGGCTTACATTTCTAACAGGGTCAATGTTCATTAATGTATCTATAGAATCTGTCTCTATTTATATAGGACTTGCGGTGTGTCTGCATACTTTGTGTTATTCAAATCCCAGTTGCTCTCCTCCTTCGGCGTTGGATTGCAAGAGGAGGAGGTATTAACGCCACGTTTACGTGCTTCCGGAGATGTCCTTTCAGGATCTTCAAGAAAGTCAAATCAAATGATCCTTTTATCATGCGAGGTTTTTTTTAATGTTTAAACTACTATATGTTGTATCTACTCGATTGCTTTCAGTAGTAAACTGATATTCTCCCTTTTGATCACTCTCGTAGTAACCTAAATAGGTACTGACCAATCATAAGTACAATCCATCTTTCATATGCAGATTCAATTACGAGTTGGTGCCGCCATATTGGCCCGGTTTCCTTTCCCCTCGTCCATGCCCAAAACACTATAGGTACGTATACCGTCGCATTAAAGATCCCGTCTTCTCCACACGTCTGACTTATAGGGTGTCTGTCCATGACTTGCGCGACACTTTCGCCTCTCAGTTCTGTCGCTATCAACTCGTATGGAGTGCTGACGTGGCGGTGGCGGATTACACGTACATTTGGTCTTATATACTCCGTCCATCCCCTATAGAAGAATCTATCCCTAGATTCAAGGCATTGGGGCGTCGCTGCCGATGTTCTCAATGAAAATGAGGTTTTTATTTTGACTAATTTATTAACTGTGCTCAGCTACCATTACAGTAAGATATCAATACAGCATTCGTGAAAGATATGAAGCATCTTGTGATCCAGCCGAAAACATGTCCGATTTTGTTAATTTTTGTGACAGTATCAGAGGAGAGGGCGAGCCTACAAACTAGTATTGTTGAGGCATGCATAGTTTAGAACTGTCACGGGAATCATGCAGCCCAAATTTACAAAGAATAGCACGATCAACAGTTATTCATTTTCTTCACGTAGCACACTCAATGACGGGAGTGGCGTAATGCTCTAGGCTAGTGCTTCCGGGATGAGGGCGAGGCAACTCGTCACGTAAGCGCCTGAGTTACTGAAGCCTAGAAGGAGACCATCGATTGGGAACCCTTAGAATTCAACCTGAGGATAAAATAACTTAGGAGGTTTGCTCAACTATAGAGACAGGTCGCGGGATACCATGGTTCAGCGACAATTAATTGCGTGATGTGTTTCTGTTCCAATCATATACATATGTTGGCATATATTTAATGCTGACTAAAATATGCGGTTCAGTTTAAACATACACTCTATACCGCGCGTCCCTGTGACATGTTACAGAATCAAGTTCCAGGACTTACAGCCTACGAGAACGATGCGACGCGGAGGGCAACGCCAGAGAAAATACACACATGCGGCCAACGTCAAATACTACATGTGAAGCCACTACTTAGTGTTAACTACTTCTATCTTTTTTTGTTTTGTAGCTAGTTTGCCACAGGATGGTATTTGAGCTTGCATCGAAGATAACATTCATAGCTGTAAAAGCATGCTCTATGTTATAGCAAATATATATTGCTGTGATGTCTGGAATCATGGACCCAAGTGGACGCTCATTAGCCGTAATGTGTTCGTAGGATAGACGAAAGAGTCTTGGTGGAAATATACACGAACAAGCTTATTTCGATTTGAAGTGTGGTTAGAGCGAAGCGAAAAGAAGAACTTAGCTGGTGGGAGTTTTGCTGCATATTCCACTCGTAGTTCGGTGTTATTACAGCCGTGTTTGGCTTTTGCCTAAGCCTACTTATACTACTATATATGGCCGTTAGCCTAGCTCCTTGTCCTGGTGATATTCTTTTAGCACGTACAGCTTTATGCTCAGGTTTAGAGATTCTAGTCAACTTGTTTATTGCTTTTGTTGTTTTATTGTCTTACGGTTTATGTTGTGTATATGAGTTCGCTATACATTGGTTCTGATTATGAACCTCACTCTGTAACGTATTCCTACCTGCAATAATTGCCTCAGTATAGCACTATCATGGTCCCAAATATTGAGGGTATTTCCTTCATCTGTATTTGGTTTGCGTATGTTTTATTTGTGCATCCATATGTTCTAGTGACTGTTGCGACTCTCGCTGTGTGGCAAAGAGTGTGGTGGTGATCCCTTGTTGTGGTCAGTTTGAGATCAAGACCGGGGCGTCACTGATATTATGGATCGCACGAACCCTGTCAGCCATCGAAAAGTTCCACTATCTTTCGAAAAATCTCACATAGCAACGCTACGACTGGTGCTGTCGTCGTGGTTAGCGGCAGCACCTAACCCTTCTGCTCTCTTTCCCTTGTCAAAACCTCTTTCTTTAAGGTACCAGTGCGCATTCTCATCGCCTCATAATGATGGCAGTTCTCTTAGAATTACGAACTACATTCAATAAATTATAGGTAAGGTAATATCATATCTTAGTAGAATAAAAACATTTACTTTAGGATGATATTCGTGTAACATTGTAATCTGAAATCATGAAAATGAGTGCGAGAGCCACGGCTTGGTTTAGAGCATGCATTCGCATCTTTAAAAACGTATGGGGGGTGTTCCTAGCCGTACCGGCCGGAGTACCAGGTCCCTACGTGTCTGCCGGCTCCTGTTCGTTGGTGGCCGGTTTGTTTATGAGTAATATAAAAAAAAAAAAAATACGAGACATGCGTCAACTCTCATCGAACTGCGCAACGAGGTTGTGATCTAATTTCCACTGATGGGTATCATTGCGTTTAGTAATTGTACTGATCCTAATCGCAGCATCATCTTTCTGGCTGCTGTCTTATTCTTGTCCGCAGTGGTAACAGGCCTCTGACGGTATCGGCACGGGCGAACGCCTGCGTATCTGCTGTGTGGTCTTTTACGCAGTCTTACATGTGATACTCCGCTGCTACCCAACTTGTGTGCCTGTGATGTTAGATCTAGAAGCTCTTGAAGTGAGCAGGAGAACATTCCCAGCTTGTTATATGGGTGTATAATTCTCTTCTGAACGTTCGATATGTGAAGTGAATGGGGCTGGTAGAATAAGGAGTGTCTGTTCGACTGACTACTTAGATACTGATAATTACATTCCAAGTCGGAGACAGCGTGTTATGCAGCCAAAGACTGTATAGAGGGGGACTTTGTTGTGC
>NW_019943544.1:116289-125865 GCF_002910315.2 Salvelinus sp. IW2-2015
TCCCTAGTATCCTCCACTAACAGGCCCTGAGCTGTGTAGTACTGTGCCTCCCCAGTCAAAAGACAGCCCCAGCTCAAAGACAAGCCTTTTCCCAGGCCATTACCACTTCAAGAGCTCTGAATTAAGGGCCATTTTGTCTATTGCTTTTATTTCTATGGAACAAAAATATTAACGCAATATGCTACAATTTCAAAGATTTTACTGAGTTACAGTTCATATAAGGAAATCAGTCAATTGAAATAAATGAATTAGGCCCTAATCTATGGATTTCACATGGATTGATTGATTTATTTCCACTCTTTAAAACCTGTCATCTGGAAATTGCTGCTCCACTGTCACCATGGGGCACTCAGTTCACAACGATGGCATCAGCAAACCGCTCAACCGCTCAACCCCATACGTCTGCGGTTGTGAAGCCGGTTGGACGTACTGCCAAATTCTCTAAAACGACGTTAGAGGTGGTTTAGAGAAATGGTATGAAATGGTAGAGAAATTAAATGGTAGAGAAATTAACATTACATTTTCTGGCAACAGCTCTGGTGGACATTCCTGCAGTCAGCATGCCAATTGCACGCTCCCTCAAAACCTGAGACATTTGTGGCATTGTGTTGTGTGACAAAACTGCACATTTTAGAGTGGCCTTTTATTCTCCCCAGCACAAGGTGTACCTGTGTAATGATCATGCCGTTTAATCAACTTCTTGATATGCCACACCTGTCAGGTGGATGGATTATCTTGGCAAAGGAGAAATTCTCAGTAACAGGGATGTAAACACATTTTTGCACAACATTTGAGAGAAATAAGCTTTTTGTGCATATTGAACATTTCTGGGATCTTTTATTTCACCTCAAGAAACATGGGACCAACATTTTACATGTTGTGTTTATATTTTTGTCCAGTATAGTTTGTTTGACAATCAATCAATGTTATTCCGATCCTCATTCACCCAAATTCAAAAATTACACAAGCACATCTAATTTCAACATGAAATAGGAGACACAAAGATATTTCCTCATCTCGTTGAGTGAGATGTTTTATCGTCTGCCTCTGCATCTCCAAATTCAACAAAACAATGGATCGAGGACAGAAACGTTCAGCTTAGCTGACAGCAAKGTTATTATAATTCTCTGTTTCTATATTCCTTTTATTTCTATACATTTTTCCAGTTTTATTAGAAATTCAGTTTAGTTTCCGATAGTTTTCTGACCTGATTTTCTAGTTTTTATTTAGTTTTAGTTGTATACAAATATTTCAGTTTCGTTTTTATATTATTTAGTTTCAATTTTAGTTTCAGTGTTAGGGACAGAAAGCACGAGTGGGAGGCTAGGAGCCAGTTGTGTTGTATAGTTTTTGGGGATGTCATTTCTTGCCACTGGGGGGCAGTAATACATAAGGTGATGGGTCAGGTAATAGGTAAAGTTAGGTTTACATGAAGTTAATCTCAATGTGACTTGGATTTAAAAGGAATGGCACTGAGACCGCTGCAAAAAATATGGTGGAAGAAAACTCGCCCATGTTTACACCAATCCTATGCTTTTAGTAGTACATGTAGGAAGAATCAAGTTAGCTACCTAGCCAWTTTTTTCCCTGTTAGCTAGTGATAGCTATAGTGATCAAAGATGTATCTATATACTGACAAGATACTGGACTGACCACTCTAACAATGGGAATACATTTCTGGAAAGACGGAAGGCAGGTGGAAGTAGACAGGGAAATCATAGTCAATGAGAGGGCAGATACGCGTGTGAACAACAGGCACAACTCCAATATAACATATTTTTTCTCAAAGTTGCCAGAATGCCATGTGTGTCCACTTATATCAGTGCATTCGTAACAACCTAAACATTGCAAAACTTCTATTCGTTCAAATAAGCATCATGTAGCAAATTAGCAATTCAATTTTATGTTGACAAAATTGACACTCTCTCGTTGACCTCCATACAACAAATCCCCACTTCCTCTGCTTCTCGCTGTATTTTTGTATGAACAGATTTTTGGGCGGAGTCAAGCCTCTCCCTTCGTTTCTTCCTCTCTGTAGTAATTCACAAGCTAAAAGCTGTCCCTATTTACCCTGTAGCTTGAAAATCCCATTCAATGTTTGCCCAAAGGTTTTTATTTTTGTTAGTTTTGGAGTTAAAGATGAGAGAGAGAGAGAGAGAGAGAGAGAGAGAGAGAGAGAGAGAGGACTGCAGTTCTTTTCATTTAACCTTTATTTACACAGGTTATTCTCATTGACATAAAATCTATTTTACAAGAGAGACCTGTACAGTACTGTCTGAGTGAATATATAGCAGACACTGAGAAAAGCAGAGAGAGAGAGAGAGAGAGTGGGTGGGAGTTGAGAGTTAAGAGACAGCTCTGAACACCTCCGCTCTGCTGGTCTGGACCCAGCTCGTTACCTGTGTTTGTCTTGGAAGTGAATGCATTACAACACTGGCTCTGGCTGGCCTTAAAATCAACCTGAGCACAGAGTTCAAGAGCTGAAACACTGCCTACAGTGTTCTGCAGACACAAACCAATACAAAAGGGAGGTTTTTAATAGAATGTATGTTACACACTGTTAGAAGACGCAGACCCAACACACGCGCGTACACATAGCTGCCAATTGTTTGTCATTATGTCCTGTGCAGTGTATGGAATGTAACATTACGTATTCCATGGTTATACATGGGCCCTAACCTGTTAAATACAGACTAGAACAACAGGGGGGTCTCTCTATCATGGACTGTGTTGACAATCTTGTCTTGAGGATTTAAAACAGGGAAGCAGCAAGTTAAATGTGTTAAAGTTTGTATGAATCTGTGAAAGACACCCTCCATCCCTACAGATCCCACAGCCCATTACTAGGCTGCATAGCTGTTACTTCAGGCCTCAGAAGCCATCACCCAAAAGCAGCTAATACAGCTAGTGGCAGGACTAGAAGGACACGTCTGGTGTGTTTAGACAGAATAGCAGACTCTCTCTCTTCTTCACAGTTAATTACAATAATCACTTCCCCAGCATTTCCCTCCTCCACTCTCGTTACCTCCTCCTCCTCTCCTCAGCCCAGACACAGAGACAGACACAGAGCAAGATGAATATAGACTTGCCCCGTGTAGCCGTAAACCCACAGGTAGTCAGGTCGTGTTATTTTGGCCTGCAGTGGCGATCTGTCTGTCTGTCAGCCAAGGTAAACACTACACTAAACCACAGCCTGTTGTTAATCTCAAAGAAGCAACACATCATTTATATAAAGGTATCTACTAACCTGCTGTTGATGACTAGAGCCTGGGCTCTCCAGACATCAGTGGACCTGTGTCTGTTGCCCAACAACAGACTATAAATTAGTAGATAACTTTATATTAATTATTCAGAGGGATTCAATTTAGTCCGAAAAATGTTAGCATTAATATCTACCGGAATACCTGTGACAGATTACTTGTAAAAACAGATTTGGTATCTGAAGGAAAAACAATCAAATGCATCAATCCTACAGAGCAGCGCGATGAGCAGCACTAGTAATGGAGGAACGAGGAAACAGTGTTGGCTGAAGTTAAGTGGCTCTGACTGGGACGTCTAGTCCAGTGAAGTGGAAACACCCTTTTCCTGCCATGCTCCACCAGCCACCAGGACCTCCACTATCATCAACCAGGACCTCTGTGATTTCTCCGGCCAGGCCTATCATTGTCATCTGCATTAGATTACAGCTTACATATTACAGCCCCATCTGAACACAGCCCTGCTCCATTCCCCCTTACACACTATAGCGCCATCTGAACACAGCCCTGCTCCCTTCTCCCTTACACACTACATCCCCATCTGAACACAGCCCTGCTCCCTTCTCCCTTACACACTATAGCGCCATCTGAACACAGCCCTGCTCCCTTCCCCCTTACACACTACATCCCCATCTGAACACAGCCCTGCTCCCTTCCCCCTTACACACTATAGCGCCATCTGAACACAGCCCTGCTCCCTTCCCCCTTACACACTATAGCGCCATCTGAACACAGCCCTGCTCCCTTCTCCCTTACACACTACATCCCCATCTGAACACAGCCCTGCTCCCTTCCCCCTTACACACTACATCCCCATCTGAACACAGCCCTGCTCCCTTCTCCCTTACACACTACAGCCCCATCTGAACACAGCCCTGCTCCCTTACACACTGCAGCGTCATCTGAACACAGCCCTGCTCCTTGATTCCAATTCCTTCAATCATAAAGCTGTTTCTGATGTTGTCGACAGGTGGATTGATTGATTTATTTCCACTCTGTAAAACCTGTCATCTGGAAATTTCTGCTCCGCATCATTCAGGTCCTGAACTGTCATGTAAATAGGCTTTATTTGGAGTAAGACAGAGGATTGGTGTAGATAAGGAGATCAATGCAAGGTGATGGAAGAAAAGGATACCAAGATATAAAAAACTCTCATCTCTAATCTCTCTAATAACTCTAATCTCTCTCTCGTCACTCTCTCAATCTCTCTCCTCAATCAATAACTCGTCATCTCAACAAAATCTCATCTCAAAATAAATCAAACTAAATCACCCTCCTCTCTCCTCATCCTATAACTCACAAAAAATCAATCTCTCCAAATCTCTCTCTCTAATACCTCTAACTCAACAAATCTCTCTCTCTTCAAATCAGAAAAACACTAAAAAATCCAAAAATACTCTCTCTTCCTCTCTCTCTCTCTCTTTTCTCACGTCTCTCTCTCTTCTCTCTCCTCTCTCTCTCTCTCTCTGCTCTGCTGCCTGCCTGCCTGCTGCCCTGCCTGCGTGCCTGCCTGCCTGCCTGCCTGCCTGCCCTGCCTGCCCTGCCTGCCCTGCCTGCCTGCCTGCCTGCGCCTGCCTGCCTGCCTGCCCTGCCTGCCTGCCTGCCTGCCTGCCCTGCCTGCCTGCCTGCCTGCCTGCTCTGCCTGCTGCCTGCTCTGCCTGCTGCCTGCCTGCCTGCCTGCCTGCCTGCCTGCCCTGCCTGCCTGCCTGCCTGCCTGCTGCCTGCCTGCTGCCTGTTCCTGCCTGTGGCCTGCCTGCCCTGCCTGGGTGTTTTGTGAGGTTGAGTGTTTGGTGTGGAAAGCTCTATCCTAACTAACTTTCTTGATTCTTTTCTTTACATGTTATTTTCTATGGTGGAGGGTTAATGCAATATTTGTCAAAGTTAGGGTGGAAGAGGACAGAGTAACTTTCCTGGGGTTTGGAAGGTGTGGTGTGCGCAATGGCTTCTCAGCCTAGCGCGGAGGAGACGCTGTCGATACAGCATGGATTCAGGTGTGTTCCTGAGAACGGAGTTAAGGTGGAGGAGGTTCTGCTCGCGGTCAGTGAACAGGTAGGAGCTGCGCTTCTAGAATGAACAAAGCTGTGGTTGTGTTCATGAAAAGGGCTAATTTGGTTGGTAGGCTAATTGCTAGCGGAATATTTGTAAGGGATGTGTTGGTGTCAATTTCACCTCTCTCTACCCCTTCAACAAGAGTGGTAGTGGCAAATTTGCCTCCGTTTATTACGGATGATCAAATTAGGAAAGAGCTGAGTCGTTTTGGTAAGTTTGCTAGCGGTTTCCGTGTACTGTCAGCAGGTTTTCAGGCAGATGCCGTTAAGCACGTTGTTTCGTTCCGGAGGCAAGTGTATGTTTCTGAATAACAATGAGCAACAGCTAAATGTGCATTTTAAAGTGAGGCATGGGGAGGGGCTCTATGCAGGTTTTGCCAGCACAGATAGTCTACGGTGTTTTGAATGTGGGGATTTGGGGCTTTGCGTGCCCACATAAAGGCCGTAGACAAGGTGAGGGTACAAGCGCCAGTGGGGGAAATCGAGGTCAAAGTGCAGGGGGTAAGGAGATGCAGACAGCAGAGGCTGGGCCTAGTCAGTCTAGAGATGGTGGGGAAGCAGAGGCTGGGTCTAGTCAGGCTAGAGATGGTGGGGTAGCTGAGGCTGGCCTCAGCCAGCATAGTGGAGTATAGTGGGGAAGTGTAAGAGATTAGGGGGGAGGAGGAGGGTGTCAAGCGAAAAAGGGTGTGGACAAAGGCACCATGGAAATGTTGCCTGTTGCTGTGGGTGAGGCCCTAATAGAGGGATAGAGATGAGGAGGAAAGTGAGTCTGAGGAAGAGGATGAGGGAGTTATTTTATTCAGACTCCTCTTCAATTGGCCCGGAGCTGACAGCCAGTCAACCAGAGGGGTCTAAGTACACGTTGAGAGAACTGACAAGGTCCCTGAATGAGACTAAGGGGAAAAAAGTTAATCTTGAGGCTTTTTTTCCTGATCCTAGAAAGTTTGTAAGATCAGTACAACATGCTATGAGAAATGAGGGGCATGGTGTCCTCTCACCCAAGAAACGGTTTAGGTTGAGGAAGTGGGTCACAACAGTGCGTAAAGGTTTACCTTCAGACACTGTTTAAATGTTTAATTTCTTTCTGACACTGGGGCTTTTTGAGCTTTGCTATTGGTCTATTTCTCTGCTGGCTTTTCTCCCACTTCTTATGGAGACTCTTCGGGTAGGCTCGCTCAATATAAATGGCGCCAGAGATGCGGGAAAGAGGAGTGTGTTGGRTGAATATGTAAAACAAAAAAAAGTACAGGTGTTGTTTCTGCAGGAGACGCATAGTGATGTGGTGAATGAAGTTGATTGGGGGCTCTGGTGGAAAGGGGCAAGTTGAGCCATGGGACAAATCTTAGTGCAGGGGTGGCAGTCCTTTTTGCACCGGGTCTGTCTGTAAAAATTTGCTCCTCAAAGGAGGTGTGTAGGGGTAGGTTGCTTGTTGTTAAAGCAGAAATTAACAACATGGGTTTTGTCTTTATAAATGTGTATGCGCCTAACACAGGGAGAGAAAGAGGGGTTCTATTTGGGAGTCTTAGACAGGAACTCTCACAAGTAGCGCCTGAGGAGACGCTGGTGATCGGAGGTGACTGGAACTGTACAATGGATTTTACAAAAGACAGAAATGGGGAAGAGCCTCATTCAGTGTCAGTTGGAGTGTTAAGGGACATCATTAATCAGTTTGACCTAGTGGATTTTTGGAGAACTAAACATCCAAACACAAGACAGTATACATGGGTGAAGGTTTTTGGGGCTAGGGTGAGTGCAGCCCGACTTGATCGTTTTTACATATCTAGGAATCAGAGCAATAGGCTGCTGGGCGCTACCATTCTCCCAGTGGGGTTTTCGGACCATCACATAACCATGGCTCGGCTGTCTATTTCACCAGGGCCCCGGCAGNACTTCAACAGTGAAGGTCAGTCAGAAGGGTGTGTTTCAGACTTCAACAGTGAAGGTCAGTCAGAAGCGTGTGTTTCAGACTTCAACAGTGAAGGTGTCAGAAGCATGTGTTTCAGAAGCGTGTCTCTCTCACTGTAAATCTAACTCTCTCTCTCTCTCTCTCTCTCTCTCTCTCTCTCTCTCACTGTAAATCTAACTCTCTCACTTTCTCACTGTAAATCTAACTCTCTCACTTTCTCTCTCTCTCTCTCTCTCTCTCTGTGTCTATCTCACTGTAAATCTATCTCTCTATCTATCTCTCTCACTGTAAATCTAACTCTCTCTCTCTGTCCAGGCTTCACTTCAGCTGAGCTAGGAGGTGACAGTTGATACATTTCCCAGAAACCCCTCTGTTGTCATTGACAGAACACTCAGCAGAACGTTTAGAGGTGTTAAATATACAATGACATGTTGACGTTAGCAATATGTAAACCCCTGTCTGTGGGATATGGAGCCAATATCAGCCTTCGTAATCTTGTTTAGTCGCCCGTCGTGCAGTCATAGTGAGTCAGGAAGCATTATAAACATTGTTATAAACACTTAATGGCTCATCAACTTTCTTTAACCTTTAGTATCAGACACAAACAGGGGCATGCTGGTCTTTCATCTGATACACTGAGAGAACAGAACAATATAACAGGATTTGAAAGAAGCCAGAGGGAAATAAACTTTTTTTCTTTTTTTACTTCCTGTGGTTTTCTTCTCAATCAAATCAAATCAAATGTATTTATATAGCCCTTCGTACATCAGCTGATGTCTCAAAGTGCTGTACAGAAACCCAGCCTAAAACCCCAAAACAGCAAGCAATGCAGGTGTAGAAGCACGGTGGCTAGGAAAAACTCCCTAGAAAGGCCAAAACCTAGGAAGAAACCTAGAGAGGAACCAAGCTATGAGGGGTGGCCAGTCCTCTTCTGGCTGTGCCGGGTGGAGAAAGGTTTATAACAGAACATGGCCAAGATGTTCAACAACGTCATAGATGACAGCATGGTCTATAATAATAATTCACAGTGGTTGTAGAGGGTGAAGCAGGTCAGCACCTCTCAGATAATAATAATCACAGTTGGTTGTAGGGGTGAAGCAGGTCAGCACCTCTCAGATAATGATAAATCACAGTGAGTTGTCAGGGTGAAGACAGGTCAGCACCTCTCAGATAATAATAATCACAGTGGTTGTCGAGGGGTGAAAGCAGGTCAGCACCTCTCAGATAATAATAATCACAGTGTTGTGAGGGAAGCAGGTCAACAACCTCTCAGATAATAATAACACAGTGGTTGTAGAGGGTGAAACAGGTCAGCACCTCTCAGATAATAATAATCACAGTGGTTGTCGAGGGGTGAAACAGGTCAACACTCTCAAGATAATTAATAATCACAGTGGTTGTAGAGGGTGAAGCAGGTGCAGCAACCTCTCAGATAATAATAATCACAGTGTTGTAAGAGGGTGAAGCAGGTCAGCACCTTGCAGATATAATAATCAAGTGGTTGTAGAGGGTGAAACAGGTCAACACCTCTCAGATAATAATAATCACAGTGGTTGCTAGAGGGTGAAAACAGCGTCAGCACCTCTACGTAATGTGAGTCATTATTCTTGCGTCGATGATGTGTGATTGTTACTAGAGGAGGAGTCCCTCTCATCTGGTGTGTCTGAGACGAGTCTGCTTAATTAGCTGTTATTCAATACACACACACACACACACAACACCACACACACACACACACACAGCACACACACAGCACACGCGTTTGGGAGAACAGGAGACCGTGCTCAAGCACAGGATAACTAATACTAGAACAACATGTTCTGAGTCCTCCTTTCCTCCTCCAACTACACCAGCAGTCTGGGTTCTCTCGACCTTTAAACCTAACAACATGTTTCTAGTCCTCCTTCCTCCTCCCACTACAGCCAGCAGTCCTGGTTCTCTATCTGACCTTCTAAACTGAAACATGGTTGCTAGTCCTCTTCCTCCTCCACTACCAGCAGGTCTGGTTCTCTCTGACCTTTAACCTGACAGACGATGTGTTCCAGCTCCTTCCTCCTATAAACCAAGTCGGTCTGCTCGACGCTTAACTAACAAATCTAGCGCCTCCTGCCCAAACAGCAGTCTGGTTCTCTCTGACCTTTAAACGACGACAACATGTTCCTAGCTCCGTCTTCCTCCGTCCACGTACACCAGCAGTTCTGGTTTCTCTCTGACCTTTTAACCTTGACACGAACCAGTTCGTAGTCCTCTTCGCCCTCCACTTACACGCAGCAGTCTGGTTCTCTCTGACCTTTAACCTGACAACATGTTCCTAGTCCTCCTTGCCTCCTCCCACTACACCAGCAGTCTTGAATCTCTCTTCCCC
>NW_019943545.1:0-335 GCF_002910315.2 Salvelinus sp. IW2-2015
TAACCTGACATATAACCTGACATCTAACCTGACATCTAACCTGACATATAACCTGACATCTAACCTGACATATAACCTGACATCTAACCTGACATATAACCTGACATATAACCTGACATCTAACCTGACATCTAACCTGACATATAACCTGACATATAACCTGACATCTAACCTGACATATAACCTGACATCTAACCTGACATCTAACCTGACATATAACCTGACATATAACCAGACATCTAACCTGACATATAACCTGACATCTAACCTGACATCTAACCTGACATATAACCTGACATCTAACCTGACATATAACCTGACATCTAACCTGACAT
>NW_019943545.1:1200-1452 GCF_002910315.2 Salvelinus sp. IW2-2015
ACTGTAACTGGCTACAGTAACTAACTGGCTGCAGTGACTGTAACTGGCTGCAGTAACTGGCTACAGTAACTGTAGCTGGCTGCAGTGACTGTAACTGGCTAGAGTAACTAACTGGCTACAGTAACTAACTGGCTACAGTAACTGTAACTGGCTACAGTAACTAACTGGCTACAGTAACTGTAACTGGCTACAGTAACTAACTGGCTGCAGTGACTGTAACTGGCTACAGTAACTAACTGGCTGCAGTGACTG
>NW_019943545.1:1888-2388 GCF_002910315.2 Salvelinus sp. IW2-2015
TAACCTGACATATAACCTGACATCTAACCTGACATCTAACCTGACATATAACCTGACATCTAACCTGACATATAACCTGACATCTAACCTGACATCTAACCTGACCTATAACCAGACATCTAACCTGACATATAACCTGACATATAACCAGACATCTAACCTGACATATAACCTGACATATAACCTGACATATAAACAGACATCTTACCTGACATATAACCTGACATCTAACCAGACATATAACCTGACATCTAACTGTCTGCAGTAACTGTAACTGGCTGCAGTAACTGTAACTGGCTGCAGTATCTGTAACTGGCTACAGTAACTGTAACTGGCTACAGTAACTGTAACTGGCTACAGTAACTGGCTACAGTAACTAACTGGCTACAGTAACTAACTGGCTGCAGTAACTAACTGGCTACAGTAACTGTAACTGGCTACAGTAACTAACTGGCTGCAGTGACTGTAACTGGCTGCAGTAACTGGCTACAGTAACTGTA
>NW_019943545.1:2413-13365 GCF_002910315.2 Salvelinus sp. IW2-2015
CATATAACAGACATCTAACCAGAGACATATCAATGGCCCCTAACCTGACATATAACCTACATATAACAAGACATCTAACCAGACATCTAACCTGACATATATACCTGACATAATAAGGCCTGACATATAACAAGACATCTAACCAACATCAACCTGACATATAACCTGACATATAACCTGACATCTAACCTGACATATCCCAATACACCTGAATATAACCTGATTCACATATAGACCAAGACATATAACCTACGACATATAACCTGACATATAACCAAGACATCTAACAACATCTAACCCTGACATATAACACTGACATTATAACCGACAGATTAACCTGACACTATAACCTGACATATAACTCTGACATATAACCGACATCTAACCCAGGACATACTACCTGACATATAACCTGACATATTAACCTGACATCATAACCAGACAGTATAAGACGCCCCCGCCCCCCACGCAGCCCGGGACATATAACCTATGAGAGTCTATTCCTCAACCTGACATCTAACCTGACATATACACCTGACATATAACCTGACACTCTAATACCCATCCTGCACTTAATTCTAACCTGACAACCGAGACCCCTGGACATCTCCAAATTTCCTCCTGCACATCAACCCTCTTTGACATATAACCTCGACATATAACCTGACATCTACCTTACATATAACCAGACATCTAACCTTTGACATCTAACCAGACATCAACCAGACATTTAACCAGACATCTAACTAGACATATAACCTGACATAAACCTGACAATATAACCTGACATAGAACCTGACATATAACCTGACATATAACCTGACATAATAACCAGACATCTAACCTGACATCTTACCAGACATCATAACCAGACAATCTTAACCAGACATCTAACCAGACATTTAACCAGACATCTAACTAGGGACATATAACCTGGACATCTAACCTGACATATAACCTACAGTATAACCTGACATATAACCAGACATCTAACCTGACATCTAACCAGACATCTAACCAGACATCTAACCAGACATTTAACCAGACATCTAACTAGACATATAACACTGACATATAACCTGACATATAACCTGACATTCTAACCTTGACATATAACCGACATATAAACAGACATCTAAACCAGGACATTAACCAGACATTTAACCAGGACATCTAACTAGACTACCAGACCGACTAAAAAGCAAGAAAGACCTATAACCTGACATATAAACCGTGACATTATAAACCTGACATCTACTGACATATAACCAGACATCATAACAAGACATCTAACCAGACATCTAACCAGACAATCACCTGACATATTAACCTGACATTATACCAGACTCTTAACCCAGACATCTAACCAACATTTAACCAGACATCTAACTAGACATATAACCGACATATAACCTGAATCTTAACCTGACATATAAACCAGACATATAACAAGACATCTAACCAGACAATCTAACCAGGACATCTAACCAGACATATAACAGACATATAACAAGACATCTAACCAGACATCTAACCTTGACATCTAACCGGTGACATCTAACCAGACATCTAACCAGACATAAAACCTGAACATATTTAACCAGACACATAACAAGACACTAACCTGACAATATAACCTGACATATAACCTGACATCTAACCTGACATCTAAACCAACAGTATAACCTGACATATAACCTACATATAACCTTACATCTAACCTGACATATAACAAGACATCTAACCAGACATCTAACCTGACAATCTAACCAGACATCTAACCTGACATCTAACCTGACATATAACAAGACATCAACCAGACATCTAACCTGACATCTAACCTGAACATATTAACAAGACATCTAACCAGACATCTAACCTGACATATTAACAAGACATCTAACCAGACAATCTTAACTGACATCTAACCTGACATATAACAAGACGATCTGTTAACCAGACATCTAACCGTGACAATCTAAACCGACATGATAACAAGACATCTAACCAGGACATCTAACCTGACATCTAACCGACATATAACAAAGACATCTAACCAGACATCTAACCTGACATCTAACCTGAACATCTACCGACATATAAACCTGAACATATAACTGACATATAACCCAGAATAAACCTGACACTAACCAGACATCTAACCTGACATCTAACCTGACATATAACCTGACATCGTACCTGACATCCGACACCAGACATCTAACCTGACATATTAACAAGACATCTAACCAACATCTAAACCTGACATCTAACCTGACATAGAACCTTGACATCTAAACCTTAACATATAACCTGGACATCTAACCTGACATATAACCTGACATAGTAACCTTGACATCTTAACCTGACATAAAACAAGACATCTAAACCAGGACATCTATACCTGACAATAAACAAGAAACATCTTACCAGACATCTAACCTTGACATATAACCTGACAATATACACCTTGAGCATATAACCAGACATATAACCATGACATTATAACCTGACATATAACCTGACATATTAACCTGACATATTAACCTGACATCTAACATACATTCTAACCTGACATCTAAACCTGACATATAACCAGACATATAACCTGACATATAACCTGACATATAACCTGACATAATAACCAGAACATATAACCAGAATATAACCTGAACATATAAACTGACATAAACCCTGACATTAACCTGACATCTAACATGACATCTAACCTGACATCTAACCTGACATATAACCTGACAATCTAACCAGACATATACCTTTACATACTAATCCTGACATGTAACCAGACATGTAAACAGACATGTAACCAGACTATAACCTGACATATAACCTGACATATAAAACCTGACATATTAACCAGACATATAACCAGGACATATAACCTGACATATAACCTGACTATAACCAGAACATATACCTGACACTTATAACCAGACATATTGTAACCTGACATATAACCAGACATAGAACCAGACATATAACCCAGACATATAACCTGACATATACCTGACATGATACCCAGACATATAACCTGAACATATAACCAGACATATAACCTGACATATAACCAGACATATAACCTGACTATACCAGACATATAACCCTTGACATATAACCAGACATATAACCCTGACATATAACCAGAATATAACCTGACATCTAACCAGGGACAATAACCTGACATCTTAACCTGACATATACCTAACATTAAACCTGACATTATAACCTGACATCCAACAATGACATCTAAACCTGACAATCTAAACTGAACATCTAACCTGACATATAACCTGACATCTAAACCTTGACATATAACCGGACATATAAACCTGACATCGTAAGCCAGACAATAACCTGAACATATAACCTGACATATAACCAGACATATAACCTGACCATATAACCAGACATATAACCTGACATCTAACAGAACATATAACCCTGACATCTAACCTGGACATATAAACCTGACCATCTAACCTGACATCTAACCTACATATAACCGACATTATAACCTGACATCTACCTGACATATAACCTGTGACATATAAACTACATATAACCTGACATCTAACTGACATATAACCAGACATCTAACCTGACAATATAACCTGACATATAAAACAAGACATCTAACCAGACATCTAACCTGACATCTAACCTGACATATTAACCTTACATCTAACCTACAATAAACCTGACATATAACCTGACATCTAACAGAACATATAACCTGACCATATAACCTGACATCTACACCTGACATATAACAAGACATCTAACCAGACATCTAACCTGGACATATAAACAAGACATCTTACCAGACATTCTAACCTGACATATAACCTGACATATAACTGACATATAACCTGACATATAACAAGACATCTAACCGACATCTAACCTACATCTAACCTGACATATAACCTGACATTCTAACCTGACATAAACCTGACATATAACCTGACATATAACCTGACATCTAAACCTGACATATAACCTGACATCGTACAACCTGACCATATAACAAGACACTAACCAGACCATCTAACCTGACATATAACAAGACAGGCTTACCAGACATCTAACCTGACATATAACCTGACAATAACCTGACATATAACCAGACATACTAACCCAGGACATATAACCTGACATATAACCTGACATGATAACCTGACAATTCTCTAACCTCCCACCTGAACATCTTAACCTGACATATAACCAGACATATTAACCTGACAGATAACCTGACATATAACCTGACATATAACCAGACATATAACCAGACAGTATACCTTGACATATAACCTGACATATAACTTGACATATAACCTGACATCTAACATGACATCTAACCTGACCAATCTAACCTGACATATAACCTACATCTAACCAGACATATAACCTGGGACATATTAACCTGACATATAAACCAGACATGGTAACCAGAACATATAAACCTGACATTATAACCTTACATATAACCTGACATAATAACCTGACATATAACCTTGACAATATAACCAGGACATATAACCAGACATATTAACCTGACATATAACCTGACATATAACCTGACATATAAACCAGACATATACCAGACATATAACCTGAAATATAACCTGTGACATATAGACTAGATTCATATATAACCTGACCATATAACCAGACATAATAATAACCACAATCGACATATAACTCAGACGATATAACCTGACATATACTGACAATTCAGACAAGTATACCGATCCTATGGACATAATAACCGACATATAACCTGACATATAATGACTGCAGACATATATACCTGACATCTAACAATCCAAAAGATTCTATCAGCATATAACCTGACACTAAACATAACCTGACATCTAACCTGAGCATATAACTGACATATAACCTGAACTAACTGCCCAACATGTCCATCTACCTGACATCTAACCGCTGACATCGTAACCTGACAATATATACCTGAATCTAACCTGCTGACATATACCTGACATATAACCTGCATCATCTAACCAGAGCATATAAACTGAATTAACCACTAATAACCTGACATATAACTCAAGTATACCAGCATTATAACCTGACATATTAACTCAGACTTATAACCTGACATCTAAACAGGACATTTAAACTGACAGTCTACCTTGAACATATAACCTTACATATAACCTGACATGCTAACCTGATCGATATAACCTGACATATAAACTGACATCTAACCGACATATAACCGGCACATATAACCTGACATATAACCTGACATATAACCTGACATCTAAAACCCTGACAGATAACCAGAATCTAACCTTGACATATAAACATGACATATAACCTGACCATCTAACCTGGACATCTAACCTGACATATAACCTGACATATAACAGACATTCTAACCTGACATATAACCTGACATCTAACCTGACATCGAACCTGACAGATAACCTGACATCTAACCTGAATATAACCTGACATCTAAACCTGACATCTAACCTGACCTATTAACCAGACAATCTAACTGACATATAACCTGACATATAACCAGGACATCTAACCTGACATATACCTGACATATTAACCTTGACATATAACAGACATCTACCTGACAATAACCTGACATCTAACCAGACATATAACCTGACATCTAACTGTCTGCAGTAACTGTAACTGGCTGCAGAACTGTAACTGGCACTGCAGTACTCTTGTAACTGAAGCTAACAGTAAATGTAAAACTGGCTACAGCTTATACTGTAACTTGGCTACAGTAACCTGGCTAACATAAACAATAACTGGCTATCAGTACAACTAACTGGCTGCAGTAACTAACGTTGGCTACAGTAATCTGTAACTGGCGAAGTAACCTAACGTGGCTGCAGTGACCTGTAACTGGCTGCAGTAACTGGCTACAGTTAACTGTAGTGGCCTGCAAGCTGACCTGTAACTGGCTAGAGTAATAACTGGCTACAGGTAACTAACTGGCTAACAGTAACTGTAACTGGCTACAGTAACTAACTGGCTGCAGTGACTGTAACTGGCTACAGTAACTAACTGGCTGCAGTGACTGTAACTGGCTGCAGTAACTGGCTACAGTAACTGTAACTGGCTGCAGTGACTGTAACTGGCTACAGTAACTAACTGGCTACAGTAACTAACTGGCTGCAGTAACTGTAACTGGCTACAGTAACTAACTGGCTACAGTAACTAACTGGCTACAGTAACTAACTGGCTACAGTAACTGTAACTGGCTACAGTAACTGGCTACAGTAACAGTAACTGGCTACTGTAACTGGCTACAGTAACTGGCTACAGTAACTAACTGGCTACAGTAACTGGCTACAGTAACTGGCTACAGTAACTGGCTACAGTAACTAACTGGCTACAGTAACTGGCTACAGTAATGGTAACACAGCACTCCACCAACACACCTCATTGGTCCCAGTCTCTCTGACAGTAATGAGCTTTTTGAAAGTGTTATCTCTGGTAATTCCTGGGGTACGTCCCAAATGGTGTCCTACGGGATTTTGGTCAAAAGTAGTGCACTATATAAGGAATAGGGTTCTGGTCAAAAGTAGTGCACTATATAGGGAATAGGGTAGCATAGAGCTCTGGTTAAAAGGTAGTGCACTATGTAGGGAATAGGGTACCATTTGGGCCACCGTTGTGGTAATTCCTCTCTGGTGTGGGTGGGTATTACTGTAATGGTATGTCAATACAGAGACATGGAAATGAATGTGTGAAAACAGCAGAAATAGCTTCCGTAAGCAGTTAAGCTTCTCTGTTCCTTCAGGTCATTTAAAATTGCATGGATTTGGGCCTTTTAAAGTATTTATAGACAGATTAAAACATATCCTGTGTTAAAAGCTCAAATCTAATTTCATGTTTAAAGTTCTGTAATTTTGTCTTGAAAATTTAACAGAAATAATAACACAACTGTTTTGACCCAGTTTTTTTTTAGTAAACTGACACCTGACACAGTCTTGAGGTGGTCCATTACTGCTCAGGTGAGGGAGGTACCTGCTCAGGTATTGTATTTTGTGTCGTATAGCTCAGAGTAAATGGAGCATGTCCTATAGCATGTGTTCATTTGGTTTGGGGCAACATATTAAATGTTCTCGCCAGGTAAAAGGGTAAATAGTGGTATCAAAATGACAGCCACAAACAAATGTACTAATGTATACCTTTTGGGTCATCGTGGACAAGATGATGAAATGTTTTTGCCTACTATATTTCGTTCCCAGCCCCCGTGCCCGCAGGAGGCCGTTTGATTTTTGGTAGGCCGTTATTGTAAATAAGAATTTGTTCTTAATAACTGACTTGCCTAGTAAAATAAAGGTTTAATTAATGAATTAATACAATTCCAGATATAGTCTTTCCAGCAGTGTTTTTCCGCCCCCCAGCGGACAAAGACGGAATAACACTTTATTATCTTCACGAATCAGAGAAAGAGAAAATCTCTGCGAATCAGAGTTGAGAAAACATGTCACATGACCAACTGTAGTGAAGTCGAAGACAAATCTGTGAAGCCATTTCGGCCATTGTGGAAAGTGGAAAGGACCTCGCCAAGAAAGGACTAAATAAAGCATTGAAAGACAAGGAAAAGGGACAAGACAACAACTGTTAAATCTGCCAGTAACTCGCGATTGTAGAGATGGTCCAATCGTGCTCAGCTTACGGATGCAAAAACAGATATCATAAAGACAAAAACATTTCATTTCACAAGTAAGTTGAACTCCGACATCACCACGGTCACTCTACAGATAACTGTAGCCTTGTCTTGCTTACTATCTAGTCAGTTAGCTAGCTATTATCACAGCTTTTGCACAGTTGTTGAGAATCGCAAGATTCCCCATGACCTAGCCCAGTCGCGAACTAAGCTTCACGTAAAACGGGAAACGTGACAACGAAGTGATTTTGGAGGTATGGAGGCTACCCATGACCTAACTAGCTAGCTTCTGTTGACTTAGTTGTAGTTGGGTTAAACGCGTGGGAATAGCTACTCATCAAGGCTATGTTAGTGTTGATTATAAATAGTAGATTACAATGTTATTGCTGCCACTCACTAGTATCTTGTGAACGTTTGCTGCGTTCCACGGTGCATCAGACTGGCGCTGCGTTCCACGGTGCATCAGACTGGCGCTGCGTTCCACGGTGCATCAGACTGGCGCTGCGTTCCAGAGGTTCTCACCAGGTAGGGAGGTCATAAACAGTGTCATGCAAGGTCTCTGTCCTGTATCTCCTGCTGGGGCCTCCTCTGCTGCTCGGAAGGGCGGAAGGGAGGGGAGGGTCAAAGGGAAGTCCATCTCATGGATAGAAGGAACGGTCTGCCAAGTGACTCCCGCCTATAAAAAAATAATAATTAACATAATTAATAATTAATAATAATATCTAAAAGAACATTTAAATGTTTATAGTTGGTATACATCCCCAGCCTGTGCCGATGTGTTCTCTTGTCTTACCAATGAACCTAATACATTGTCATGCAATTGAAACACCAGACTGAATAGAGTGTGACAAACAACCAAAGGCATTGGGGCAAGGACCCGTACAGAACAGATTGGAGACGCAGGCTATAGGTTCCCATCAGGAAAATGCATAACATCTTTTTGTGTGTGGTGTGGTGTTGTGTGCTGTGGGTTTTTACCTTAGATTATGTAGTTTACTGAACAGAATAAGTGAAGGAACAGCATTCTCCTTCAGGACTCTGTGTGCCACTCTGGTTTGAAGCAGCTTTGGTGAAATGCTGAGGAGCAGATATTTACTGTCATCTGGTAGGTTGAATTGTGTTTCTCCTCCATGCCGCGAACCCATTTTACACAAACGTCTGGCGTGCTAGTCGGGAACCTGCATACACCGACAAATATTGTTGCATTACAGTGATCCAAACACACAAACAAAAAACTTTTAAGGTGTTCAGAAATACCTGTCTACTATGTTACGTAGTACTCCTGCGTTGACAAGTAGTATGTCTCAGTCTAGCTATCGATTGCAGCTAGCTAACCTTAAGCACCAACTACTGTTATGCTACCTTAGCACAACTACTGTAGCCTAACACTAAGCACCACCTACTGTTAGCTAACCTTAGCACCCAACACATGTTAGCTAACCTTAGCACCAATACTGTAGCTAACCTTAAGCACCAACTACTGTTAGCATAACCTTAGCACCAACTTTACTGTTAGCTACCTAAGCACCAAACTACTGTAGCATAACCTTAGCACCAACTACTGTTAGCTAACCTTAGCACCAACTACTGTTAGCTAACCTTAGCACCAACTACTGTTAGCTAACCTTAGCACACGAAACTACTGTTAGCTAAAAACCCTTCAGCACCAACTACTGTTAGCTACCTTAGCACCAACTACATGCTGCTACTTCAGCTGTCACTGAATGCGAATCTGCAGATTGTAAATAGCCCAAGAGGCTGTCTGCTTCGTGATAGGGATGCCAGTCTGATGCGCCGTGGAACGCAGCGCCATCTGATGCGCCGTGAAGACGCAGCGCCAGTCTGATGCCCGGTGGAACGCAGCCCAGTATGGTGCACGGTGGAACGCAGCGCCAGTCTGATGCACGGTGAAACGCAGCGCCAGTCTGATGCACGGTGGAAGCGCCGCGCCTGTCTGATGCCGGTGGAACGCAAGCGCCAGTCTGATGCCGGCTGGAACGCTCAGCAGCAGCTCTGATGCCCGTATGAACGCACGCCGTTGCATTGGCCGTGGAACGCAGCGCCAGTCTGATGCCCGTGGAACGCAGCGCCAGTCCTGATGCCACCGAGTGGAACGCAGCGCCAGTCTGATGCACCGGTGGAACGCAGCGCCAGATCTGATGCACCGTGGAAGCGCACCGCCAAGTCTGATGCACCTGGCAACGCAGCGCCAGTCTGATGCCCGGTGGAACGCAGCCGCCAGTCTGATGCACGGCTGGAACGCAGCGCCAGTCTGATGCACGGCTGGAACGCCAGCGCCAGTCTGTGCACGGTGCAACCGCAGCGCCTGTCTATGCCCGGTGGAACGCAGCGCCAGTCTGATGCCCGGTGGAACGCTAGCGCCAGTATTGCATGCCCGGTGGAACGCAGCGCCAGTCTAGAGCCCGGCCTGGAACGCAGCGCCAGTCTGATGCACCGTGGAACGCAGCGCCAGTCTGATGCACCGCATGGAAGCAGCAGCGCCAGTCTGTGCCCGGTGGACCGCAGCGCCAGTCTGGTGCCCGGTGGAACGCAGCGCCAGATCATGAGTGCACGGTGGAACGCAGCGCCAGTATGAGGCGCACGGTGGAACGCAGCGCCAGTATGGTGCACCGGTGGAACGCACGCCAGTCTGATGCACGTGGAACGCAGCGCCAGCTGATGCACGGTGAACCAGCGCCTGTCTGAATGCACGGTGAACCAGCGCACTGTCTGATGCACGTGGAACGCAGCGCCTGTCTGATGCCCGGTGGAACGCAGCGCCAGTCTGATGCCCGGTGGAACGCCAGCAGCCAGTCTGAATGCCCGGTGGGAACGCAGCGCCAGTCTGATGCACCGGTGGAACGCAGCGCCAGTCTGATGCCACGGTGGAAACGCAGCGCCAGTCTCGATGCCCGGTGGAACGCAGCGCAGTCTGATGCCCGGTGAACGCAGCGCCAGTTGATGCACCCGGTGGAACGCAGCGCCAGTCTGATGCCCGTGAAACGCAGCGCCAGTCTGATGCCCGGTGGACGCAGCGCCAGTCTGATGCACCGTGAACGCACAGCGCCAGTCTGATGCACGTGGAACGCAGCGCCAGTCTGATGCACCGTGGAACGCAGCGCCAGTCTGATTGCACCGTGGAACGCAGCGCCAGTCTGATGCACCGCCTGGACGCAAAGCGCCAGTCTGATTGCACCGTGGTAACGCACCCAGTCGTTGATGCACCGTGGAACACAGCGCGCAGTCTGATGCACCGTGC
>NW_019943545.1:17246-21332 GCF_002910315.2 Salvelinus sp. IW2-2015
GGCGCTGCGTTCCACCGTGCATCAGACTGGCGCTGCGTTCCACCGTGCATCAGACTGGCGCTGCGTTCCACCGTGCACCATACTGGCGCTGCGTTCCACCGGGCATCAGACTGGCGCTGCGTTCCACGGCGCATCAGACTGGCGCTGCGTTCCACGGCGCATCAGACTGGCATCCCTATCACGAAGCAGACATCGGCCTCTTGGGCTATTTACAATCTGCAGATTCAGCACTGACAGATGTAGCCAGTAGTTGGTGCTAAGGTTAGCTAACAGTAGTTGGTGCTAAGGTTAGCTAACAGTAGTTGGTGCTAAGGTTAGCTAACAGTAGTTCGTGCTAAGGTTAGCTAACAGTAGTTGGTGCTAAGGTTAGCTAACAGTAGTTGGTGCTAAGGTTAGCTAACAGTAGTTGGTGCTAAGGTTAGCTAAGAAGAGAGAGATTTACAGTAACTTGGCTCATGTAGCTAACTGGTGCTACATGTAATTGGCTAAGTATACTGGCTAAGTAGACTGGCTACAGTACTTAATGGCTCAGTAATGGATACAGTAATGGTGAACACAGCATCCACCAGAATCACACTCATGTGGTTCGAGTCTTCTGACAGTATGAGTCTTTTTGGAAGTGGTTATGTCTGTTTCTGGGGTACGTCCAGAATTGGTCTAACGGGATTTTGGTCAAAAGTAGTGTGCATCTATTATAGCAGGAATTAGGTTCTGTTCAAAGATTGTGCACTGATATGGGAATTAGGGTAGCATAGTAGCTGTTAAAAGGGTAGTGGCACTAAGTAGGGAATAGGGTACATTTGGGCACCGTTGTGTTTATTCCTCTCTGGGTGGGTGGGTATGTATGTAATGGTAAGTCAATACAGGATGACATGGATATGAATGTGTGTAAGACAGCAGAATTTGGCTTCCGTAAGCAGTTAAGCTTCGTTCCTTCAGGTCAGTTTAAATTGCATGGAGTTTGGGCCTTTTAGAGAGTATTTAATGACAGATTAAAACATCCTGTGTTTAAAGCTTCAATCCTAATTTATGTTTACAAGGTCTTGTAATTTTGGTCTTGAGAATTTTAATTAAAATGATAACACCTTTTTCGACCCTTTGTTTTTAGTAAACTGACATCACTGAACAGTGCTTGTAGGTGGTCGCATTTACTAGCCTCAGGTGAGGGAGGTACCTGTGCTCGTGTATTGTATTCTTGTGTCTGTATAGCTCAAGGTAATATGGAGCTTGTCTATGTATGCATGTGTTCATTGTTGGTTTGGGGCAACATATTAACGATTGTTCTCGCCAGGTAATAGGGTAAGCATAGTGTATCGAAGTAATGGACAGCACAACAGTATGTAATCTAATGTTATGAATCCTTTTGGGTCATTCGTGGACAAGATGATGTAAATGTTTTTTGCCGTACTATATTTCGTTCCCAGCCCCGTGCCCTGCAGGAAGCGTTTGATTTTTGGTAGGGCCGTTATTGTAATAAGAATTTGTTCTTAAATTGACTTGCCTAGTAAATAAGGTTTAATTAATGAGGATTATAATAAATGTTCTGAAGATATAGTTCTTCCAGCAGTGGTTTTTTTCCCGCCCCCTCAGCGGCATAGAGGACGGAAAATTGTAAAACCAACAACCTTTTTTAAGATTTAATCTTCACGGAGATCGAGAAAGAGAAAATCTCTGCGTACAGAGTTGAGAAAACATGGTACATTGACAGCTGTAGTGCAGGTCGATGAGACACAATCTGTGAAGCATGTTCCGGCCATGTGTGGTAAGTGGAAGAGGACCTCAGCAAGAAAGGATAAATTAAGAGATTGATAGACAAGGAACGGGACAAGTACAAGCAAGTCTTGTTAAAGTTCAGTATCTCGCATTGTAAGATGGTCCGACTGTGCTCGCTACGGATGCAGAAACGATACATAATGACAGAAAAACATTTCATTCACGAAGTAAGTTGAACCCGACATCACCACGGTCACTCTACAATAACTGTATGCCTTGTCTTGCTTCTATCTAGCTCGCTTAGCTAAGCTTATTAATCTACAGCTTTGACAGTTGTTGAGAATCGCATAGATTCCCCATTGACCTAGCGGCCAGTCGCGAACATAAGCTTCACGTTAAAAGCGGGAAACGTGACACGAAGTGATTTTGGAGGTATGGAGGCTACCCATGACTACCTGTAGCTAGCTTCTGTTGACTAGTTGTAGTTGGGTTAACGCGTGGAATAAGCTACTCATCAAGGCGTATGTTAGTGTTTGAGTATAATAGTAGATTAAATGGTTATTTGGCCACTCACTATGATTTGTGAACGTTTGCTGCGTTCCTCGGTGCATCCACTGGCGTTCACGTGCGTCGACTGCGCTCGTCACGGTGCATCAGATCTGGCTGCTGTTCCACGGGCATCAGACTGGCGCTGCGTTCCACGGTGCATCATGCCAGTCACGGCTGTGCTGGGCTGCGTTCCACGGTGCATCAGACTGCGCGCTGCTGTTCCACGGTGCATCAACGACGGCGCTGCGTTCCACGGTGCATTCAGACTGGCGTGCGTTCCAGCGGTGCATCAGACTGGCGCTGCGTTCACGTGATCAGACTGGCGCTGCGTTCCAGTGCATCAGACTGGTCTGCTGGCGTTCCACGTGCATGCAGGACTGGCGCTGGCGTTCACGGTGCCATCAGATCGGCGCATGCGTTCCACCGGGCATAGACTGGCGGCTGGCGTTTCTACCGGGCATCAGGACTGGCGCTGCGTTCCCAACCGGGGCGATCAGACTGGCGCTGCGTTCACGGGCATCAGATTGCGCTGCGTTCCATCCGGGCATTCAGGACTGGCGCTGCGTCCATCCGCGGCCATCATGACTGGCGCTGCGTTCCACCGGGCATCAGACTGGGCGCTGCGTTCCGCACCGGGCATCAACGTGGCTGCTGCGTTCCAAAACGGCATTCAGACTGGCGCTGGCGTTCCACCGGGCATCAGACAGGCGCTGCCGTTCTTCACGTGCATCAGAACAGGCGCTGGTTCCACCGTGCATCAGATCAGGTCGCTGGTTCCACCGTGCATCAGGGGACTGGCGCTGTCGTTCCACGTGCATGCAGACTGGCCGTGTCGTTCACGCGGTGCACCATATGGCGCTGCCTTCCACCGTGCAGCCTCATACTGGCGCTGCGTCCACCGTGCCACTCATGACTGCGCTGCGTTCCACTCGGGACCAGACTGGCGCTGCGGTCCACCGGACAGCGCACAGACTGGCGTGCTCTTCCATGCGGTGCATCAGACTGTGCGCTGCGTCCACGGTGCATCAGACTGGCGCTGCGTTCCAGCCGGGCATCAGACTGGCGGCTGGTTCCACCGGGCATGCAATACTGGCGCTGCGTTCCCCGGCGCATCAGACTGGCGCTGTGCGTTCTCAACGGGCATCAGACAGGCGCTGCGGTTGCACCGTGCATCAGACTGGCGCTGGCGTTCCACCGTGCTGATCATGACTTGGCGCTGCGTTCCCCGTGCATCAGGAAGCTGGCGGCTGCGTGTCCACCGGGCATGCAGATGGCGCTGCGTTGCCAGGTGCATCAGACTCGTGGTCCGTCCGCTGCTGCTTCACGGTGCATCAGACTGGGCTGCGTTCCATGGGCAGTCAGACTGGCGCTGCGTTCCACGGTGCATCAGACTGGCGCTGCGTTCGCTACGGGCATCAGACCTGGCGGCTGCGTTCCACGCATGCAACGGTCGTATGGACGGTGCGCTGAGCGTTCCACGCGGCATGCAGACTGTGGCGCTTGCGTTCCACCGGCATCAGACAGGCGCGGCGTTTCCATCTCGTGCATCAGACTGGCGCTGCGTTCTCACGTGCATCAGACTGGCCTGCGTTCCACCGTGCACCATACTGGGCTGCGTTCCACGGCCATCAGACTGGCGGCTGCGTCTTCACGGCGCATCAGATGGCGCTGCGTTCCACGGCGCGATCAAAGACTGGCATCCTATGACGAAGCAGACACGCTCTCTTTGTGGCTATTTACAATCTGTCATGATTCAGCATAAAATTAGCATAGTTGTGTAAGGTTCTAAAGTAGGTGGTGCTAAGGTTAGCTAAGCATGTAGTT
>NW_019943545.1:21357-51986 GCF_002910315.2 Salvelinus sp. IW2-2015
AGCTAACAGTAGTCTGGTGCTCTAAGGTTAGCTCGTAGTGTACTCGGTTAGCTAAGTGTTGCTAGGTTAGCTAACAGGTTGAGCTAGGTAGTAACAGTAGTTGTCCAAAGGTTAGCTGAACAGTAGTGTGTGCTAAGGTTAGCTAACGTAGTATTGTGTAACAGTAGACTAACAGTAGTGGTGCTAAGGTTAGCTAACCCATTAGTTGGTGCTAAGGTTAGTAACTATAGATGTCGGTGCTAAGGTTTAGTACTAGGTGCTAAGGTTAGCTAACAGTAGTTGGTGCTAAGGTTAGCTAACAGTAGTTGGTGCTAAGGTTAGCTAACAGTAGTTGGTGCTAAGGTTAGCTACTGCAACAGTGACTAGCTACTGGACTGTCAACACAGTAACTACGTAACAGTACACGATAACAGTATTTCTGAACCTTAAGAGTTTTTTGTTTTGTGTTTTGATACTGTAATGCAACAATACTTTTGTCGGTGTATTGCAGGTTCCCACTAGCACGGCCAGACGTGTGTGTAAAATGGGTCGCGGCAATGAGGAGAAACAACTTCAAACCTACCAGATACAGTAATATCTGCTCTCAGCATTTCACCAAAGACTGCTTCAAACCAGAGTGCAACAACAGAGTCCTGAAGGAGAATGCTGTTCCTTCACTATTCTGTTTCAGTAAACTACAAATCAAGGTAAAACACACACACACACACACACACACACACACAAAAGGATGTATCATTTTCCTGTGGAACCTATAGCCTGGTCTCAGATCTGTTTTGTACCGGTCTTGCCAATGCCTTTGGTTTGTTGTCACACCTATCACGTCTGGTGTTACAATTGGCATGACAACTTATTAGGTCATTGTCAAGACAGAGAACACATCTGGCACCAGGCTGGGGTATGTATACCAAACTATCAAACATTTAAATTCTTTTAGATTATTATTATTAATTATTAATTATTAATTATTATTTTTCATAGGCGGAGTCCTTGGCAGACCCGTTCCTTCCAGAGATGGACTTCCCTCTGACCCTCCCCTCCCTCCCCCTCTCCGACACAGAGGAGCCCCAGCAGGAGATACAGACAGAGACTCATCACACTGTAGACCCCCTACCCCTGGTAGAGAACCTTCCCCACAGCATGTCCATCTCCTGCGACCACAACTACACCGTAGAGGACACGGTTCAGCAGAAGAAGAGGATCGAGCAGCTGGAGGAACAGCTGGACAAGCTCAGGAAGAAGTTAAAGACCGTGCAGCAGAAGTGTCGGAGGCAGGAGAGACAGTTGAAGAGGTTTAAGGCTATCGGAGAGTTCCAGAGGGTGAACAGGGACCCGGCGCTAGGCGAGGGATATGTCATTCTACCCAAACAGCTTTACGATGCGCTCAAAGGGATTGAGCCCGTAGAGGACCCGTGAGATTCAAATACACCTAGCCTGGGTGTCAGTCTGTGTGTTATGGAGTTGGCAAGACCACAAAACCGGTCTGGGACCAGGCTATAATAGGCCAGGCTACGGACTCTGGGTTTTCTCTGCGTCTGCCTTCAGTGTATTGGGGTTGTCCCAGGTTTATCAGTCCCTGCTTTAAAAGGGTCCGTGTGAGGACTCCCACATCACCTCTCCCAATAGAGGTGTAGCGGATGGCTAAGCTATCTCTACTACCTTACTGACACCTACGACTACTGTCATCCTGTATCCAGAGATGTCTTGTCTAGGGTCCGTGGTATTGATGGGGGTTTCTTGTGTCATTGTGGAGGGTTGTTTGCAACCCGGTCGGTTGGGTTTTCCACTTTCGTCCACAGACAACCAACTACACATTTATTTTGTAGCTTTTTATATTTCATTTTACTTCAAGGTTAAAAGGTTAAAGGGCAAATCCCTCAAGTAAAATAACTCTCTATTTGAAGGGTTGCTTTTAGTGTGGTGGAGGGATGAACACTTGTACTGCATGTCATTGTTTAGTATGTTAGTCAATTTATGTCTACTCTTGGGACAAAAAATGGAATGATAAAATGGAAGGTTTGTAATTGGCCGGCACTTTCTCTTTATTTTTTACTGTAATATGAAATCATGTGACCCGACTGGTTGTCAGTCAGCTGTCTGTCACTTTGAACTATTGTTGCTGCTGGGAAATCGACAACCCTGCGTTAGAGCTAAATGTTAAAATGTTTTTCATGAATATTGCTAGCAACAACAACATCTTGGACAAGGGATCCTTGGGGAAGTTGAGGGTGGAATGTAATATTCACGCACAATTTCTGTTCTTAAAATCCTTTAGCACATCATGGGTCTGGGAGGCTCGCATGGATGTTGGTATCCACAGTTATCCATAAATTATTTAAAAAAAAAAATTTTTACTCAATTCTTCTTGTATTCCCCCAAAATGTTGTTTTTGACCATTAATGTAATTTAAAACTTAACGGTAAAATGGAACACTGACCTGTGGCAAAATGTGTAGAGTCGCAGGAAATTCATTTTTTTTTTAAACGGCACAATGTTATTTCCCAGAGCGCGAGACTTGATTAGTTGGGTCTTGAATTGCAGAAGTCATAGTTAAAACTGCTTGGGTTGATTAGTTTTAATGCACTAAGTAGCAGATTTATTATGAGGGGGGGTCCCTGATGAATTCAAAAGTTTACAACCCCTGATATGGGGTTCCATGTAGAATGCACCCAATGGTGTTTCAAGGTGAAGTATCTCCTAGTTACAGATCTAGGATCAGCTTCCCCCTCCAGTTCTAACCTTAACTATTAGTGGTTAAGAATCCAAAACTGACCCAAGATCTGTCTAGGAGCAAACCCCCCCCCCCCCCTGGTAAATAATTGTATCTCTTGTATTTCTGTTAAAAAGACCAAGTGGAAAGGGCTGTTATTGGGTGTTATGATCATATTTAAAGCTATAAGGGAAACTGGACCTTGAATTAACATAGTTGCCTTATTGTGTGTGTGTGACCCAGTTTGGTGCAATCAGAAAAATGTTTCTCATTACATTTTGATCTTATTTCTTTGGTTTTCTAAATGATCTGTGTCCCAATTCAAGTCTCTTATGACCAAATTCTTATTTTAAATAGCCTGGTGAGGCTTGATTTTTAACAGGATGCCACATGGTCAAAATCCAAACGACTGTTAAGTTATTGATTCGATTTCTTTCTGTGTTGGCACATACTTTGAAGTCATAACTGACCATCTCAGCTTCAACCCCCCCCAAAAGTACTGTATTGCCTGTTTGCAATAGATGCAGTAGAGGTCAATCGAACTCGACCTAAACAATGGAGTTGCATTGGAAACGCGTGGGGGGGGGAGATCCTGAGTCGTCTCCATGCCTCTCCCCAGCTTCTGCATGTTATGCTACGAAATCAGCCAAATATATCTAAAATCGGACTTGAGTAACCACATTGTGGGCCAGTTACAATAGATAAATAATTTGCCTAATCGGATTTGAGTAATATCCACTTTGTTACAGCAGATGTGTTGAATTTGCGCCAAACTGAATGTCTGCGTTCCATTGACTCCTTTACTGATAAATTCACCTCTGAAGGTGAAACGTGTACTTACATTCTGAAATCTTGCTCTCATTTATCATCCAAAGGGTCCCAGAGATAACATGAAGTGTCGTTTTGTTAGATAAACCCTGTATCTGTCGTAAAATGTAGCTACTAACCTTGTGCAACAGCAAGTCTTTTCCTTTTGGACAAAAATTATAAGAATATTCGGAGTTATGAAAACTGGTTGTTTTTGCAAATGTTGAACTTATAATATAGCTACTAATACTGGAAAAGCTAGTTCGCTCATACTTCAAGTTATCCGTCTGTCAAGTAAACTTTGCACATACACTGCTGCCATCTTGTGGACACCATCGGAATTACAACCAGAGTGATGGCTAGAACTGGGACCTTTCTGTTGCATTTCAAAGATGGTGGTATAAAATTAACGTTTGTTTTTTTTCTTTGTATTTTCTTCTACCAGATCTATTGTGTTATATTATCCTACAATCAATTCACATTTCCACAAACTTCAAAGTGTTTCCTTTCAAATGGTACCAAGAATATGCATATCCTTGCTTCAGGGCCTGAGCTACAGGCAGTTAGATTTGGGTATGTCATTTTAGGTGATTTTTTAAAAAAAATTTAAAGGGGCTAATCGCCAAGAAATTTCTAAGGCTGATTTACAGTCTGTCCATCGACATGTCAGTAGACAATTGTCGTAGTGACGTCATGAACATTCTGTTGTCGTCTGAAGGCAAAACGACAACCTCAGCATGACAGCAGCCCGGTGCTCCAAATACTTTCTCTGTTTTAACACCCATAAATCCATCCATTTAAAAAGTACTTCAGTAAATGTCAACCAGGCAACATTTCTAAACAATAGCTAGATTTCCACCCAATTGGTGACAGATTTTCATGCGAATATTCAAAAATGTGCATAAAGAAAATATTCACATTTTCCCACCAGTAGTGTTTCCACCAAACTGACTTGTTGCACACAAAAAGCTGTGCGTGAAGAGGTAGTGCACACAAAATATACTTTTTCACTTAAATGTTCATTTACCGAATAAAAATCTATGGTTCAATGTGTTTCCGTCGCATGTTAAACTCTGCCGATAGTTTTGTCAAAATCATCTTTTGCGTTAAATAGTAAATGTGCCTATTCTGGTCTTGGCATGGGGCGCTCTAGCCAACCGCTCACAGACACAGTGCGGGTAGGCTAGTCTACACGAGATTATGGATAAAAACGAGAATATGTGTACTTGTCAAACGGCAGTCAAGCATCGATCATCGTGTCACCAGAATAAGACCCTCGATATGTATTGGAGCGGTGCATCAAGATCACCGTGCACTTTCACCAGCCCTGTGAAGGCCTTCATAATAGATTTAATCTGTAGCCTAATCAACTACAACTACTAGCGAGTCGTAGTGGGAGGATCACACTTCATCATCGCGACTCCACATTTACTTCGATATGATGGTTATTCCAACCGCATTTCTCGTATCATTAATTTGACAACATTAAAGATCCCATTTTCCCATATGTCGAACGAACAAAGAACCTGTCGGAATTTATAAAATTGTACCGAAACTTCCTGTCTCCATCACAGTTGTCTTGATTCCGTTTTCATTTTATTTGTATGACTTCACTCGCAAAAAAACTGGACGGAAAGTGGTTAGTGTTTTGGTTCGTTGCTAGCTAGCTGGCTAGCCAGTTCAAATGACCAGAGTATAGCTGACAATGTCTTAACTTTAGCTACTTTTGATTCATTATTACAGGGAAATAACATTATTTACAAGGTAATGGCGAGTTTACAGAAAAAAGTTTTAAAAACCAAAGTGTAAACTGAAATAAAAGTAGGTAATTCTGTATGAGAATTGTTGAACTCCTGCATCTTGTCTCAGGTTGATTTGATCTGGTTGCTGTGGCAGGCCGATAGGAGGCCGATGTAGATCCGATAATATGGTCGGAGGCGCCATACGCAATAGCGGAGATTCCGGAGGCACGCCGGGGCCAGATTGAGCTCCTTATTGTATCACCATGCGCCTCTCAAATGTTGTAAAAATGCGGAGGGCTCCGTATCGCTCCACGTTGACCTGATTGGTTGACAGTAGGTGAGTGCGGGAGGTCCTGTATAAACACACACTCACTTCATTGACAACATCCTTCACAACATCTGCGCAGGAAGTATGAATGCCCTGACAGGAAGTATGAATGCTGTTTGAATGTTATATAACGTGACAGAGGCATTGATGCGAGTAACCAGTCTTGTTCAGTACATTACAATACATCCGGGTATCTCAAACACTGGAGTTGCAGTAATTAACATTTACCAACAGATGGCATCACTGTGCCATCTTACACCCATAACATCTTCCCTTTTATAAAATAGGACAGGAGCTGTCAATTCACTCACAAAACAAGCCTAGTAATAATTTCCAACATGAACAGTTTAGTATTTATTTATTTTTACACATTTTGATACTCTCTTCACTTTTATCTCTGTCAACAATCGCTGATGGGAAACCTACAGATTAAGTATTTTTGGCTGGGACAGACGCCTGCAGCGTGAAAAGACAGGGGCCTTGTCCGCGAGGACTACGGGTTCCCGCACAGGCGTGTCACCTGACTGTCTAAGGGGAGTATTGATGGGTTCCCGCACAGGCGTGTCACCTGACTGTCTAAGGGGAGTATTGATGGGCGAGGGAGCAGCCGACCTGTGATCACCTGGCTCTTCGCCCAGTGCCTCAGGCCCCATAGTGACTTGACCTGTGATCACCTGGCTCTTCGCCCAGTGCCTCAGGCCCCATGTGACTTGACCTGTGATCACCTGGCTCTTCGCCCAGTGTCAGCCCCATGTGACTTGACCTGTGATCCCTGGCTCTTCGCCCAGTGCCTCAGGCCCATGTGACTTGACCTGTGATCCCCTGGCTCTTCCCCAGTGCCTCAGGCCCCATGTGACTTGACCTGTGATCCCTGGCTCTTCGCCCAGTGCCTCAGGCCCCATGTGACTTGACCTGTGATCACCTGGCTCTTCGCCCAGTGCCTCAGGCCCCATGTGACTTGACCTGTGATCCCTGGCTCTTCGCCAGTGCCTCAGGCCCCATGTGACTTGACCTGTGATCACCTGGCTCTTCGCCCAGTGCCTCAGGCCCATGTGACTTGACCTGTGATCCCCTGGCTCTTCGCCCAGTGCCTCAGCCCCATGTGACTTGACCTGTGATCCCCTGGCTCTTCGCCCAGTGCCTCAGGCCCCATGTGACTTGACCTGTGATCCCCTGGCTCTTCGCCCAGTGCCTCAGGCCCCATGTGACTTGACCGTGATTACCTGCTCATTCGCCCAGTGCATCAGGCCCCATGTGACTTGACCTGTGATCCCCTGGCTCTTCGCCCAGTGCCTCAGGCCCCATGTGACTTGCTAGGTTTCCGTCTTTTGTCATGCGACCCCTTTGACCATCAGGGTTCTGAGTAGGTGCTGGCTCAGCAATCCGAAGGTCAACCCTGTGACGACGGTACAGTGATCCATTCACTTCGACCAAGTAGGAGTGTGGTGCCACTTTCTGTACACAGGATCCGAGTCTCCAGAGGCCCGCCCGGTTCCCTGGTAGTGGCTTCATTCGCACCGTTTCACCCACCCTGAGCTCAGGTAAGTCTTTTGCTGATTTGTCGTAGATGAACTTGGAGACCTGTCTTCTGTGACGTAGCTTCACCAGCACGTCTGTCACCACACATGGCTCCAGGAGAGTGTTGGCTACTGGCAGAGCTGCTTTTAAGCGCCGTGCCATGTGGCGTTGGGCCGGGCTGCTATCCATGCTTTCTGTCGGGGTATTGCGCCACTGCAGGATTGCTTTCCAGGCATCTTTGCCCTCTCACAGAGCCTTTTTGCAGAGGTTCTTTGCGATTTTGACTGCCGACTCCGCCTTTCCATTAGCTTTTGGGTGTCGAGGTGAAGAAGTGACGTGCTCGAATTCCCATTCTGCAGCAAATTTTCGGAACTCAGCTCCGGAGAATTGGGGTCCATTGTCTGAAATGACCCTATCTGGCTGGCCATAGCGGGCAAACTGAGCCTTGCAGCGTTTGATCATTGTCTCTGCTGAGAGGTCGGGGAGGAGGTCAATCTCCCAGAAGTCTGAGTAATGATCGACTACCAGCAGAAAGTCTTTGCCACTGTGCTGGAAGAGATCTCGACTTACTATCTGCCAGGGGCGCATCGGTAGCTCGTGGGACATCATCGTCTCTCTCTGTTGCTCAATGGCATATTCATTGCTGATTGTGCATTTACTGACATAGTCTTTGATTTCACTCTGCATTCCTGGCCAATACAGTGTGTCACGTGCTTGTCTGTAACAGGCCTCACCTCCTATGTGACTTGAGTGCACGCGCGCCAACATCTCAGGGCGCAGAGACCGGGGAATAACGACTCTCTGACCCTTGAATATCACTCCATGTTGAACACTGAGCTCTTCTTTGACTGGCCAATATTCTCTGACTGCTAAAGCAGTTTCTTCCTTGCAGTCGGGCCAGCCCATCAGAATCACAGACCTCAAAGCCTGGAGTTGCACGTCCCTGTCTGTGTGCTGTCTGATTTGTATAAGGCGCTGGTCCGTAACATTGCGGTAGTCAGCCTGGTTGATGTGTTCAACATCCACTTGCTCTGTTTGTAAGCTGCACACTGCGTGTTGTTCATGCATGGAGCGTGTGTGAGTGCCTGATGCAGTAGACCTGCTGAGCGTGTCACTCACATACATCTCTGGCCCTGGCTTATACACCACCTTGAGGTTGTAGTTTTGTAGGGCCAGTAGCATGCTCTGCAGTCTTTTCGGGGCATTCAGAAGAGGCTTGCTGAATATAGCAATAAGGGGCTTGTGATCTGTCTCTGCTGTAATATTGTTGCGCCCGTACAGGTAGTGGTGGAAGCGTTGGCATGCAAACACAATGCTGAGGCACTCCTTCTCTATCTGGGCATAGTTCTGCTCTGTTGGGGTGAGTGCCCCTAGAGGCGAATGCCACAGGCTGGCCCTCCTGCATGAGGCAACAGCCAAGTCCATACTGGCTTGAGTCACTCTGAATCGTGACAGGTTTTGACACATTGTAGTATCGCAGTACAGGTGTCTGGGTGACCAGTTGTTTTATTTCCCTCTCCGCTGCGTCATGTTTTGGGAGCCAATGCCAGATGGCGTCCTTGTCCATGAGCCTCCTTAGTGGCTCACACTTCAGAGAGCCGCGGTAGGAACTTGGCAGGTGACGAATCCGACGAAGCGCTGCACTTCCTTCACGTCAGATGGGTGGGGCATTTCCAAGACAGCCTTCACTTTTTCAGGATCCGCCTTCAATCCGGTGGAGGACAAGATGTGCCCATGAAAGCGGACATCTGGCACTTTGAACTGAAGCTTTTTTATGCTTAGCCTCAGCTTGACCTGTCTGCATCTGACCATCAGGGCCAGCAGCTTGGCGTCATGGTCACATTCTGCCTCCTCATCACTGTCCCCACAGCCCACTACGAGGATGTCATCTGCTATAGGTTCCACGCCACTGAGTCCCATCAACAGCTCGTGCTGTTTCCGCTGATACACCTCTGGAGCCACGGAGACACCAAATGGGAGCTTCAACCACCTCTTCCTGCCCCAGGGTGTCCAAAAGGTGGTCATGTAGCTGCTGGGCTCGTCGAGCTTGCACTGCAGGAAGGCATCTCTGGCGTCCACGAGCGTGAAGACTCTGGCCTTTGGGAGCTTGTAAAGAACATCCTTCAACGTGGGCATAATGTAATGTGAACGTCGCAGCGCCCGGTTGAGGTGTTTAGGATCACTGCATATCCGTAGCTTGTCTGGTTTCTTGATGATAACCATATTACTTATCCAGTCTGTAGGCTCAGTGACGGATATCATGTGGCCATCTGCTTCGTATTTGTCAAGCTGAGCCTTCGTAGCTGCTTTCATGGCTACTGGTACATTGCGGGGTGCACACTGGACAGGCTGGATTGCTGCGTCCAACTCAAAGTGCACTTGGCCGGGAACTGACTCGACCGGTGCGTTGAAGACATGGTATTTGCTTACGAATGTCTCCTTGCTCGGGGGCCCAGCCTGGACTTTGTCTATAATGTTAAGATCAGCTGGGATGGTAAAGTTAATAAGCCCAAGGCGCTCGCATGTAGAAGCTGACAGTAATGGCTGTTGACTAGCCTCAACTATTTCAAACTCAAGGGTGTGTTTCTGGCCACGTAAAACACACTCTGTCACAAACGGGCCTAAAGAGGTCATGAACTGGCCTGAATACAGTTTCAGCTTGGTGCTACTCTGTTTGAGTTTGTCTCTGGGCGCGAGCCTCCTTTTGTCTTTAAGGCTCATAACGTTTCATGTGCACAAACAGCTGGGAAAAAAACCTTGACGAAGTTCCAAAACGAACAAGAACGTCACAAAATGTCATCATCATAATATGTACAAACTGTTCCGAACTGTTTCAGTGGGGAAGCATGAGGACGACTGGTGTAATTCTACTACTTTATCTGATGTCCTGTGTGTACTAAAGTATGCTCCCTCTAATTCTCAGATCGCTCTCTCTCTCTCTCCCCTCCCGGAGGACCTGAGCACTAGGTCCATGCCTCAGGACTACCTGGCCTGATGACTCCTGGCTGTCGCCGTCCCCAGTCCACCTGGTCTTTCTGCTGCTCCAGTTTCTGCTGTTCTGCCTGCGGCTATGGAACCCTGACCTGTTCACCGGACATGCTAGCTTGTCCCAGACCTGCTGTTTTTGACCCTCTCTGCTTCTCCCCCTCTCTCTCTCGCTTTGTCTCTCCCTCTACTGCACCTGTTGTCTCGACCACTGAATGTTCACCTATGAAAAGCTAACTAACATTTACTCCTGAGGTGCTGACCTGTTGCACCCTCTACGACCACTGTGATTATTATTTGACCCTGCTGGTACTCTATGAACGTTTGAACACCCTTACAAAAAAGTTAGTATTCAGTAACTGCAGTATAACTACAGTTAGAGTGCAGTATGCTACAAATACTGTGTCAAAAATAACCGTTTTGTTTTACTGCAGTAATTTTGAAGTGTAACTGCAGTTAGAGTACAGGAATTACTGCAATTGCTGCGTCCAAAATACCACAGTCGACTGCAGTATCAAAACTGCTATCTTTTTTTGTAAGGGCAAGGATCAGGCCATAATGGCCATGTACTCCTAAAATCTCCACCCGGCACAGCCAGAAGAGGACTGGCCACCCCTCAGAGCCTGGTTCCTCTCTAGGTTTCTTCCTAGGTTCCTGCCTTTCTAGGGAGTTTTTCCAACCCTGTTCCTGGAGCGCCACCCTCCTGTAGGGTTTTGCATCAACCCCAGTTGTAACTAACCTGGTTCCGTTTATCAACCAGCTCATTATTAGAATCAGCTGTGCTAGATTAGGGTTGGAGTGAAAACCTACAGGACGGTCGGTAGCTCTCCAGGAACGTGTTGGAAAGTCCTGGTCTACAGACATGTAGATAGACCAATTATAATGCTACGTTCAAAACAACTCGGAACTGGGAAATCTCAGACCGTTCAAGACAACTAGAAAATCGGAAAATAACAAGCTCCGACGGGGCTTATTTTTTTTTGAATGGTCATCCAACTCGGAATTCCAAATCGGAAACTCTGACCTATTTCTAGAGCTTCGACTTTCCGACCTAAAGATCACTGAACGCATGATTCAACCTCGTTTTCCCCGAGTTCCCAGTTGTCTTGAAAGCACCATAAACTGGCCTTTAGAGGTCTCGACTATGATTATGACGTGTCTCCTCTAACGCCCCCGTCTTTCTTGTTAATAACATAATAACATAATGTCGTTGACAGAGCTAGCCATTACCGTCCCTTAACGCTCAATGACAGATTCAATGGCTGTAGCATAGTGTATATGACTGAATGATTAGCTAATACATATTTAAGAAATTATGAATAATAAGCATATGCTTTTTACCTGATAATAGACTAATAATAATAATATAACAACTTCAAATACCAAGCTGGTAACGTTAAGTAGCCTCGGTTTAACTTAGCTGATCTTCAATTGGGGGATTTCAGCAGAGTTCTCTGAGACATTTTTACAACTCATTGAAACTCTGAAAATAAATACATGGGCAAATGTTACCAAACATGATAATAATAGGCCTGCATAATGGTAGGCAGCTAATTATTAAATTACACTTTCCATCCTTACCTTAGAATGTCTCTGCGCTGATCGAGTGAGACAACACTAGCTAGCCAATGGGAGCGTAGTAGAACCCTCATCTGAATAACGGGGCGTGATTTTGGTTTAACTGCGTTGGTAAACTCAGATTAAAACTCCCATTAGACAGCTCTGAAAGCGTTACAATGTCCAAATAAGTTTGTTACTCACCAAATATGAAATTCGCTGAGCAACTATCTTCATTTACTTCCATTACATCCGGCATGTACTTCCAAAAAAGGTCAAAATAAAAATGTACAACCAACCGGGGGAAAAAAAGCCTATTCTGCACCTCCAATCACTCATTACTGCTACGCAGGTCCGAGGTCGACAACGTATCAATGTACTGGAGATGCTGACGAGGTGCACAATGTCAAGTAATCACAGAATATAATTCTGAATTTCTGCTGGTCTGTCTTTCTTTTTTTTTTACATCACCAGATGACTTTGTAAAATAGTGTTTCTCTAGTTTCAGCACGAGATGGCACTGTTGTTAAAACACAAGTACAGTAGGCCATGCAAATTAGTTTGTAACGAGACCCCTTTTCAACCCGTGGTTGTTAAAGCTGTAATGAATTCAATAAAAAAAAATCTAATAGCCGATATTGCAATTCAACTTATATATGTAAATGAGTAACCTGTTTGGCTTTCGTCACTTATTGTAAACGCGACATCGGGTTGTATCCTCAGTGGCCCCCACACGGTCCTCCTCGGCGTTGCTATTGGTCCGTGTAATTCCACACGGGTTTTCCTCCCTGGCTGTGGGAAGGACGAGCGGGATACAGGCATTTGTGTGTGGGAACTGTAGTCGAACGACGCTGGAGAAGCATATGGTTGGATTTAGCTAAAGTTCAGGTAAGGACGATACGCTGAAAAAATTCTATAAAGCATATTTAATGTTTTTAAATAGCACTTTAAAGGGTATTGAATGAATGCAGCTGTACTCTGGTCATTCAAGTATAACGTTACTTTGTTGCGTTGCTTGTTTCAACGAAAGTTTCTGCCCTTTGATGTTACAATGTTTCAACTTTCAATAGCTGTTTACGATTTGAGTAGGTTAAAACTGTGTTCCGTTTCTTTTCGGTTTCATTATGCATTGCCTCGATTTATTCATACATTTGCGAGTTTGTTTTTCTGTAATTTTCGCCTTTCAGTAGCCTACATTTTTCCCCTTCTCATTTTCTGGGGTATCCAATCGAGAGAAAGAACAGTGCCTAAATCTGATAATATTATTATCCTATGGATTTGAACACCTATACATTTCTATTGGCCTCTTATTCAAGCCTGTGTTGACTCTGTTCTGTTGAAATTAATACACAGTGGCTTTTTTTCAAATGAATGTTCAACCTACTCAACCTAAAAGTAAATTGTTTCAGTGCATGCAGGGTGTGATGTACATTAATGGTAAAGAAGAAAGTTGCCTACTGGTTATTTTACTACAAAGGACCAATAATTCAGACTATTGAGTATAATGACAGCTGGATGAAAACAATAAATTATCACCCCTGAGTACGGATAGAGGGGGATTGAATGATTCACACAGCCTGCCTTACTAACATGCACAGTATAAACCAGGCTACATGCACAGTATAAACCAGGCTACATGCACAGTATCAACCAGGCTACATGCACAGCTACACAAAAACCAGCTACATGCACAGTATAAACCAGGCTACATGCACAGTATAAACCAGCTACAGGCACAGTACAACCAGCTACATGCACAGTATAAACCAGGCTACATGCACAGTATAAACCAGGCTACATGCACAGTACAAACCAGGCTACATGCCAGTTATAAAACCAGGCTACATGCACAGTATAAACAGGCTACATCACAGTACAACAGGTACATGACAGTACAAAACAGGCTACATGCACAGTACAAACCAGGCCTAGCACGATACAACCGGTACTGCACAGTACAAACCAGGCATACATGACACAGTACTAAACCAGGCTACATGCACCAGTATAAACCAGGCTACATGCACAGTTATAAACCAGGCTACATGCACAGTATAAACAGTACACACGTACGGCTACATGCACAGTGCTCTTATTGACCAATTTATACAGATACCAATTTATAATCTACCAATTTTAGTTTGAATTAAGAATTGAATTGTGTCCCTTTTGTTTTCTTCCCTCATGCCTAGAAGAAGTAGCTGTGGTAGACTATATCCATGTATAGTCCCCCCATTGGGAGAGTTACTACTCGTAAGGCTGTATATATCAGTGTATGTTGTACCTCCCTCTGTACGGTTGTACCTCCCTCTGTACTGTTGTATAAAAGCTGCTGACAACTTATGTGTTCTCAGCCTGCTGTCATTTTGGTTAAGTCTCAAAGTCCTGTTATGTAATAAACTCCTCTGTTCCTACCATGACTCTCATTCTAACACTTTCTCTTTCAATCTGAACGAAAAACCTGAAACATTGGCCCTGAGCATACTCCTCCGTGATCATCCTCCCCCTGTCCTAACGTGCTCCTTCTGTCCTAACGTGCTCCCCCCTGTCCTAACGTGCTCCACCCCGTCCTACGTGCTCTGTCCCTGTCCTAACGTGCTCCTGTCCCTGTCCTAACGTGCTCCTGACCCTGTCCTAACTGCTTCTACCCGCCTATGTGCTCCTACCCTCCTACGCCTCCCCTGTCCTAACGTGCTCCTCCCCCTGTCCTAACGGCTCCTCCCCCTGTCCTAACGTGCTCCTCCCCTGTCCTAACGTGCTCCTCCCCCTGTCCTAACTCTGCTCTCCCCCTGTCCTAACGTGCTCCCCCCCGTCCTAACGGCTCCTTCCCTGTCCTAACTGCTCGCCCCCTGTCCTAACGTGCTCCTCCCCCTTGCTAACGTGCTCTCCCCCTGTCCTAACGTGCTCCTCCCCCGTCCTAAGTGCTCCTCCCCCTGTCCTAACGTGCTCCTCCCCTTCCTAACTGCTCTGCCCCGTCTAACGTGCCTTCCCCCTGCCTAACTGCTCCTCCCCCTGCTCTAACGTATGCTCCTCCCCCTGTCCTAACGTGCTCCCTGTCCCTGTCCTAACGTGCTCCTGTCCCTGTCTAACGTCTGACCCTGTTCCAACGTGCTCCTCCCTGTCCTAAGTGCTCCTACCCCTGTCCTAACGTGCTCCTCCCCCTGTCCTAACGTGCTCCTCCCCTGTCCTAACGTGCTCCTCCCCCTGTCCTAACGTGCTCCTCCCCTGTCCTAACCTTGCTCCTCCCCCTGTCCTAACGTGCTCCCCCCTGTCCTAACGTGCTCCTTCCCCTGTCCTAACTGCTCCTCCCCTGTCCTACTGCTCCTCCCCCTGTCCCAACGTGCTCCTCCCCCTGTCCTAACGTGCTCCTCCCCCTTCCTACCGTGTCCTCCCCCAGTCTCCTTAACTAGCTCCTCCCCCTGTCCTAACGTGCTCCTCCCCTGTCCTACGTGTCCCTCCCCCTGTCCCTAACGTGGCTCCCCCCTGTCCTAACGTGCTCCCCCCACGTCCTAACTGCTCCGTTCCCTGTCCTAACGTCTCCGCCCTGTCCTAACGTGCTCCTACCCTGTCCTAATGTGCTTCCTACCCTGTCCTAACGTGCTCCTACCCTCCTGTCCTAATGTCTCCTCCCCTTCCTAACGTGCTCCTCCCCCCTGTCTAACGTGCTCCTCCCCCTGTCCTAACGTGCTCCTCCCCTGTCCTAACGGTCCCCCCCGTCTCCTAACGTGCTCCCCCCTTTCCTAACGTGCTCCTCCCCTTGTTCCTAACGTGCTCCTATCCCTGTCCTACGTGCTCCTCCCCCTGTCCTAACTGTGCTCCTCCCTGTCCTAACGCTCCCCCGCTCCTGCTCTCCCCCTGTCTAACGTGCTCCCCCCCCTGTCTACGTGCTCCCAGTTTCCCCTGTCCTAACGTTGCTCCTCCCCGTCCTAACGCTCCTCCCCTGTCCTAACGTGCTCCCCCTTCCTAACGTGCTCCCCCCCTGTCCTAACGTGTCCTCCCCTCCTAACTGCTCCTCCCCTGTCCTAACGTGCTCCTCCCCCTGTCCTAACGTGCTCCCCCTGTCCTAACGTGCTCCCCCCCTGTCCTACGTGTCCTCCTGTCCTACGTGCCCTCCCCTGTCCTAACGTGCCCCCCCTGACCTAAGTGCTCCCCCTCCTACGTGCCTCCCCTGTCTAACGTGCCCCCCCCTTCCTACCGTTGCTCCCCCCCCTGCCTAACGTGCTCCTCCCTGTCCTAACTGTCCTCCCTCCTAACTGCTCCCCTGTCCTAACGTGCTCCTCCCCCTGTCCTACGTGCTCCTACCTGGCCTAATGTGCTCCCCACCTGTCCATGTTCTCTGTCCAACTGCTCCTACCCCTGTCCTAACGTTCCTCCCCCTAACTGATGCCCTATGGGCAGAAAGGCTCAGTGTCTGCAATCCTACGTTCGTAGGCTCCCTCTCTCGACTTTTTCCTGCTTTTCATGTGGGCATTGTACCTGGATACGTATGTTCTTTCATCTTAGCCACATATCAACAATACAGGACTGGAAGAGCATTCCTCATAGCAGATTAGACATGGAAAACACCTAGACTCTCCTCCCCTTAAAAAACACCACATTGAAATACCTGCAGTTCAGAGAGTAACTAACTATGATAATGGGTGAAATTGTATAAATGCCAAAGTGAGCCATAAAACCTGGTCACTACAGTGACTAGACCTACCTTTGATTTGGTTTGAATAAGTCGTGGTTGAAGTCTCAGGGGAAAGAATGTGTGGGAACGCGATTGTTTCACCTCTGCCAAGCCACAGGGGGCAGGTAGCCTAGTGTTAGAGTGGAGGGCGGCAGGTAGCCTAGCGGTTATGAGTGGAGGGCGGCAGGCTACCTCAGCGGTGACTTAAGTGAGGGCGGCAGGTAGCCTAGCGGCTAGAGTGGAGGGCGTGGGAGTAGCCTAGCGCTAGAGTGAGGGACGCAGTAGCTAGCGCTAGAGTGGAGGGCGGCAGGTAGCCTAGCGGGAGTTGGAGGGGCGGCAGGTGCTAGCGGCGTAGAGTGGAGGGCGAGGTGTAGGGCTAGTGGAGGGGCAGTAGCCTACGGTTAGAGGGAGGGCGGCAGTAGCCTAGCGTTAGAGTGGGGGCGGCAGGTAGCCGTAGCGGTTAGAGTGCAGGGCGGCAGGTAGCCTAGCGGTTAAGTGCGAGGCGGCAGTAGCCTAGCGGTAGAGTGAGGGCGGCAGTAGCCTAGCAGTTAGAGTGGGGCGGCAGTAGCCTAGCGTTCGAGATGGAGGGCGCGGCTAGGTGAGGGCTAGCGGTTTAGAGTGGAGGCGGCAGTAGCCTAGCGGTTAGAGTGGAGCGGCAGGTAGCCTACGGTTAAGTGGAGGGGCGGCAGGCCTTAGCGGTTAGTGGAGGGGGCAGTAGCCTAGCGTAGGAGTTGAGGGCGCAGTAGCCTAGCGTAGAGTGGAGGCGCAGTAGCCTAGGTTAGAGTGGAGGGGCGGCAGGTAGCCTAGCGGTTAGAGTGAGGGGCAGGGCAGGTAGCCTTGCGCTTAGATGGGAGGGCGGCAGTGAGCCAGCGGTAGAGTGAGGTGGCGGCCAGTAGCTACGGCTAGAGTGGAGGGGCGGCAGGTAGCCTAGCGGCTAGAGTGGAGGAGCTGCCGGCTAGCCTAGCGTCTAGAGTGGAGGGGCGGCAGGTAGCCTAGTGGTTAGAGCGTTGGACTAGTAACCGAAAGGTTGCAAGATCGAATCCCCGAGCTGAAATCTGTCGTTTTGCCACCTGCACAAGGCAGTTAACCCACTGTTCCTAGGCCGTCATTGAAAATAAGAATTTGTTCTTAACTGACTTGCTTTGTTAAATAAAGGTAAAAGAGACAGTTACATGGTTGTACAGATGGATTCAACATGGACTCTGTGGTGTGTATATATATATGACTGATCCAAGCTTATATCAGACACTCTCACATCTTTATTAGAGTTATTTAAAATATATGCATAATGAGTGCTATAACACCTCTATGAGTCATAATGAGTGCTATAACACCTCTATGAGTCATAATGAGTGCTATAAGTCATAATGAGTGCTATAACACCTCTATGAGTCATAATGAGTGCTATAACACCTCTATGAGTCATAATGAGTGCTATAACACCTCTGAGTCATAATGAGTCATAATGAGTGCTATAACACCTGAGTCATAATGAGTGCTATAAGTCATAATGAGTGCTATAACACCTCTGAGTCATAATGAGTGCTATAACACCTCTGAGTCATAATGAGTGCTATAACACCTCTGAGTCATAATGAGTGCTATAACACCGCTGAGTCATAATGAGTGCTATAACACCTCTGAGTCATAATGAGTGCTATAACACCTCTGAGTCATAATGAGTGCTATAACACCTCTATGAGTCATAATGGGTGCTATAACACCTCTATGAGTCATAATGGGTGCTATAACCGTGCTATAAGTCATTAATGACAAGGACACAGTAGAGCAGTTAACCTACTTTGCAACACACTTTGACTTTGTATCCCCCTTTTCTAACTAGCTACACGCACTAGAAGTCATCCACGGGGACTGTGGCAGAGCTCGATGCATTTTACATGTCAGTTGTTTTGAGGAAGCACGTGGCTCGATGAGTTTTGACTCAGATTTTTAACACGCTGCTCTCTGCTCTGCTCATATAAAAGATATGTAATGACAGAGACAGAGTAGGTTTTAATGCTTTACTGTGACAGAAAGATTTAATGGTCCTACATCCTGCTTTTAGGAGTGGCATCTGGACATGTAGAGAAAAGCTTTCAGCACTGTAAAGCATTAAAGACACACTGTCATCTGACACAGCTGGACATTACTCTGGTCCATGACATATACTGTAGTATAGGGGGGAACTGTTAGCCCCCTCTGCGGCTAACCTTGGGCACCACAGCAACCATCACTCAACCCATCTCAACAACAGCACAGAGAGGGAGAACATATCATTGAAACCCATAGTCACTTTTGTGCACCTGCAAAAGTGTACCTCTTCAGCTTACTTTGCTTTGAAAAACATTGTTGGATATATGTTGTTGTCTGTTGAGTGAGGGAGGGATATATGTTGTTGACGTGTCTGATGTTGAGTGAGGGAGGGATATATGTTGTTGTCTGTTGAGTGAGGGTGGGATATATGTTGTTGTCTGTTGAGTGAGGGAGGGATATATGTTGTTCTGTCTGTTGAGTGAGGGAGGGATATAATGTGTTTGAGTGAGGGTTGGGGGATATATGTTGTTGTCTGTTGAGTTGAGGGTGGGAAATGATGTTGTTGACTGTTTGAGTGAGGGGGTGATATATGTTGTTGTCTGTTGTGGAGGGAGGGATATATGTTGTTGGGAGGGTATTTTGTCTGTTGAGTGAGGGTGGGATATAGTGTGATTGATGGGAGATATTTTGTTGTTGAGTGGGAGGGATATATTGTTGTTGCTGTTGCGTGGTGGATAATGTTGAGTGGAGGGAGGGATCATTGTTGTTGCCAGTGTTGATGGAGTGAGGGAGGATATAATTTGTTGGATGGGAGATATATGTTGTTGTCTGTTTGAGTGAGGAGGGATATATGTTTTTGAGCTGAGGGTGGGCATATGTTGTTGAGTGGAGGTGGGAGTAATATGTTTGTTCTATGTCTGCATGTGAGCATACGAGGGAGAGGAATATCCCATTATTTTTGTTGTTCTGTTGATAGATTGTAGCAGGAGCTGTTAGAGACAGGATAGTAATCGCTTTGTGTTTATAGTTTGTTGAGTGAGGGAGGGATATAGATTGCTATGTTGTCTGTTGAGTGAGGGAGGCGGACTGGACACTGTTCGTTGTCTGTTTTTAGATGTTGAACTGTGGAGGATTGGATAAGTATGGGGTTCTCTCTTCTATGTATGGTCTGGGCGTCATCGTTATCGAGGTGAGGGATATATGTTTGTATCTGTTGTTGCAGTGAGCAGTGGGATATATGTGTTTGTCTGTTTAGGCTAGAGCGGAGGGGTATTACACTGCTGCTTTGTCCTGTTTGCAGTGAGGGAGGATATATGTTGTCTTCAATGGTTCGAGTGAGGCGAGGGCATAACCTCACTCGCTTTGTTTGTCTGTTGAGTCGAGGGAGGGATATACTGTGTTGCTCTGTTGTACGACTCGCTCGTGGAGGGAATACTTGTTTGTCTCGTTGAGATACGCCGGTGGATAGAGTCTATTGTTCTGGTTGTCTGTTGAGTGGGGAGGGGTATGTTGTTTTGTCTGCTCTCGCAACCTGAGGGTACGGATCTCTACTCACTGTTGCCCTTGTCTGTCCGTGAGTTGCACCGTGTATGTGGAGGGACTATATGTCTCGTCCAGTGTCTCTATTGAGTCGCAGCGGATTGGGTATACTCTTATGCTTGTGTAGTGCTTGCGCTCGAGGAGCGATCACTATGTCCTTGTCTGTCCTGCGTTGAGGACAGGCGTACGGGATTACTGCTGTCTCGCTCTCTGTCTGGATCACAGGATATTGTTCCGTTCGTCTTTGAGTTCGTCCGGAGGGATCTAAGCTGCTCCTGTGTTGTCTGTTGATGAGGGAGGGATAGATGTTTCCGTAGCTCTCGTTCGAGTGAAGGGAGGATGATACTGTTGTTGTCTGTTGAGTGACCGGTGGGTATCTTCACTCCTTGTCTGTCCCTTTGACGCTGACGGGAGGGATATCTGTTTGTTGTCTGGTTGAGTGAGGGAGGATTACTTGCTTGTTGTTCTTGTCTCGGTTGAGTGTTAGGCCGGGGATATCTACTGCTCTGTTGTCTATTTAGTGATGGAGGGATATCTGTTCGCTGTCTGTTGGAGTGAGGGGGATATTGCTTGTTTGTCTGGTTGAGTATGGGCTGGTCCGGCACATACTCACGCGCTTGTCTGTTGTTGTATTGCTGAACGGAAGGCGACTCTTAGTATCGTTCTCATAGTTGTCTGTCTTGAGTGAGCGGAGCGATTACTGTCTCACTGCTCTGTCTTCTGCACTCTCCCCGTGTCTGCCTGCGAGTCTATTGAGGCGTGGGCACTCTCTTTCGTGTACCGCTCTCCTGAGGTGGATTATGTTGTTCTTCAAGCCCGGCAGCACTTAGGTGGCATATACTGCTTTGCTTGATGGAGATGACATGAGAGCTCTGGAGGAAGATAATAGAGGTATCTTCGCGTCTGACTGCTCGGTACTGTCGCAGGGCGGTAGTAGCGGGCAGTGCAGTCTCGGTGAGCGGTGGCGCTATCATAGTGTTGTGACCTGTTGAGTAGCCGCGATGCACTATATAGTCCGCGAGCTAGCTGCTGAGGACATACTATGATGACTCATACTTCATACGCGTTGAGTCGCCAAGCGGTCGGACTTACTATGTTGTTGACTGAGGTTCTGCGGTCGTGATGATACTCACCTGTATTGTTCCTGTAATTGTTGACGTGATAGACAGTATTGTACTTCGGTCTTGTCACCGTAGTACTTCTCTGAGCTGATGGGTCCTCGTTAGGGACAGTACATCGGTCTCGCTCTGTAGTGGTCTGTCACTTTTGAGTGACGGAGTGGATCCACATCATCTCGTTGTCCTCGCTACCCTGCTACTGACTTGTGTGAGTGCAGTGGTGCTGGATGATATGTCTGAGCTGGATGGGATACTATCGTTCGCTTTCGCAGTGAGGCGCTGGTATATATCCTTGCATTGTCAGTGATCGGCGCTCCGTGTATACTATGTGTTGTCTTGCAATGTCTCTGAGTGACGGCTGTTGGCATATAGTGTTGACTGTTGGCAGCCTGAGGGTGGGATATTACCTGTTTGTTTGTCGTGTCTGATGTCATGCATGTGTTGCAGGGTTGGGCCGATATATGTTTTCTTTGCTGCCCCCGCTCTCACCGCTCTCCTCGCCTCCATTCGTTGATCGACTAGTCTCTCGAGCTGAGTTGCGCTCTTGCTGGATGACCCTATCGTTGAGTGATGGTGGGATCAGTGAATGGCTTGGTCTGAGTGAATGGTGGGATATTTGGCTTGTTAGTCTTGAGGAGTCGTCTGTACTACTGTTTGTTGAGTGGAGGGTGGGATATATGTTTGCTTATGTGTAGGGTGTGTATTTTACCTGCTTGTTGGACTCGTGCTGTCTGTTGAGTGAGGGTGGGATATATGTTGTTGAGTTTAGGGTGGGTATATGTTGTTGAGTGAAGGTGGGATATATGTTGTTGACGTGCATGTTGAGTGAGGGCAACGGTACACGGAGGCAGTCAGGATCAGGGTAAGGCAGAGGTCAACATCCAGAGGTGGGGCAAAGGTACAGATCGGCAGGCAGGCTCAGGGTTAGGGGACGGAGACAAAGGGCTGAGACATTGGTTTGACTCTGGACACATGAATCGGTGGGATGTATACGAAGGTCCAGGGCAACAGAAGACGAACAGCAGAGGGGGCGAACAGCAGAGGGGCGACAGCAGAGGGGCTAATAATCTTTGGAGATGGAGATGGGCTGATAAACCGGGGGGACAGTTTGCAGGATTCCACCCGGAGGGGCAGATCCCTGGTGGATAGCCATACTTCTACCCAAGATGATACCGGGGAGCCGGGGTCCGGTGGTGATCCGCTTGTCGTCGATACCTGGGAGGGGTCTTGAGGAGGACCGACCGGGCTCTCCTCGAGGTACGATGCGAACGGGCTCTCCCTCGAGGTACGATGACGGGCTCTCCTCGAGGTACGGATGAGGGCTCTCCTCGAGGTACGATGACGGCGCTCTCCTCGAGGTACGATGACGGCTCCCTCGAGGTACGATGACGGGCTCTCCTCGAGGTCCGATGGACGGCTCTCCTCGAGGTACGATGACGGGCTCTCCTCGAGGTCCGATTGACAGGCTCTCCTCGAGGTACGGCTGAACTTAGGCTCTCCTCGAGGTACGATGACAGGCTCTCCTCGAAGGTCGAGTGACAGGCTCTCCTCGAGGTAGATGACAGGCTCTCCTCGAGGTACGATGACAGGCTCTCCTCGAGGTACGATGACAGGCTCTCCTCGAGGTACGATGACAGGCTCTCCTCGAGGTACGATGACAGTGGAGGACAAACATCTGGGCAGAAGGTACGCCGGCCTCTTCCTCCTGCCCAGGGGAAGAGCGGGGGCTGATACCCCAGGGAACACTCAAACGGAGATAGGCCTGTGGCAGAGCAGGGATGGGTGTTGTGGTCGTAATCGACCCACACCAGCTGCTGGTTCCAGGAGGTGGAGTTGTCGGAGATCAGGCAGCGCAGAGTAGTCTCAAAATCGTGGTTGGCTCGCTCCGTCTGGCCATTGGACTGAGGATGGAACCCAGAGTACAGGATGGCCGATGACCCAATGAGGGCACAGAATGCCTTCCAGAACCGGGATCAAAACTGAGGCCCCCGGTCGGAGACCATGTCCATGGGCAGTCCATGGATCCAGTCCATGGACCAGCGGGAGCTTGCTGAGGAGTCTTATTCTGAGCACAGACCATGCAGGTGGAGACAAACGCGGGGACATCCAGAACCAATAGTAGGCCACCAAAATCGTTGTCGCACAAAGGCCAGTGTCCGACGGGAGCCCGGGTGGCAGGCAAGCCTGGAGGAATGGGCCCACTCCAGGACCGCAGAGCGGACAGCGTCAGGCACAAACATCCAATTATCAGGGCCCGTGTGAACAGCAGGGCCCATCTGGCTTGCCTGGAGTTGAGGCACTTGGCGGTGCGGAGATACTCCAGGTTCTTGTGGTCGGTCCACACGATGAATGTGTGTTCCGCCCCCTCCAGCCAGTGCCTCCATTCCTCCAACGCCATCTTCACCGCGAGAAGCTCAGGATTCCCCTGATCGTAGTTATTTTCCGTGGGATAAGAAGGCACAGGGATGTAGCTTGAGGTCCAGGGCAGAACCGCCCCTGCTCCGACATCAGAAGCATCAGCCTCCACCACGAACTGACGGGAAGGGTCCGGATGAACCAAGATGGGAGCTGTGGTGAAGTGATGTTTGAGGTTCCAGAACGCGAGGTGAGTGCAGACAGTGGAGAAGCCAGGGTGCTGTAACCTGGATAAAGCGACGATAGAAGTTGGCGAACCCCAGGATGCATTGCACCTGCACCTTGGAAGTAGGCTTGGGCCAATCCACCACCGCTCTCACCTTCCTGGGATCCATTTGCGCACTCCCTGCGGCGATGATGAAACCCAGAAAAGGGATGGTGGAACGATGGAACTCGCACTTCTCTGCTTTTACAAACAGCTGGTTCTCCAGGAGACGTTGGAGAACCTGTCGGACGTGGAGCACATATTCTTGGGTGGAACGAGAGAAGATGAGGATGAGTAAACAAAGGTAAACAAAGACGAACCGGTTCAACATGTCGCCGGGAACATCATTGACCAGAGCCTGGAACACAGCAGGGGCATTGGTAAGGCCAAAAGGCATGACCAGATACTTGTAGTGACCGCTGGCCATGCTGAAGGTGGTCTTTCACTCGTCCCCTTCCCGTATCCGCACCAGGTGGTAGGCGTTCCGTAGATCCAGCTTGGAAAACACGGTGACCCCCTGGAGCGGCTCGAAGGCCGAGGAGATGAGTGGTAGCGGGTAGCGGTTCTTCACCGGTAGTCGATGCACAGGCGCAGGGTCTTGTCCTTCTTCTCCACAAAGACGAACACTGCGCCGGCGGGAGAAGAAGAAGGACGGATGAATCCTGCGGCAAGGGAGTCCCTGATGTAGGTCTCTATCTCCTTGGTCTCTGGTCCCGACAGAGAGTACAGCCGTCCCCGGGGCGGAGTCGTGCTAGGGAGAAGGTCAATCCTGCAGTCATAAGATCGGTGCGGCAGGAGGGAAGTGGCCCGGGCCATGCTGAACACCTCCCGGAGGTCCTGGTACTCCACGGAAATTTGCGGAGAGGTCTGGGCACCTTCCGAGCCCCAGGGAAGACGTCCGGGGGCAGGTTGTGCTGACTTCAGGCAATGGGCGTGGCAGAATGGGATGGAGGTGGGAGATTCCAATACCATGGGAATCTGAGGGGACTTGATGAGCAGGAACTGGATAGCCTCGATGTGATTCCCTGACACACGTAGGTTGATGGGAGTGGTGTTGTGGGTGACTCGGCCTATAGAGCGCCCGTCCAGCGCTCTAACGTCCATGGGAATGGAGAGGGGCTGAGTGGGGATGTTCAGCTCGGACGCCAGAGTAGCGTCCAAAAATCTCTCGTCGGCCCCAGACTCAATGAGAACCCGGAGAGATTTGGACTGGTCTTCCCACAGCAGAATGGCATGAAAAGGGGTGTGAGCAGGGGAAGCAGGAATGTTCTCCATATGGCCCACCAGAGTCCCTGCTCCTACCTGTGAGCCTGTTTTTTTTTAAAGGACAAGAGGACACAAAATGACCAAGAGTCCCGCAATACAGACAACTCTTCTTGTCGATCCTGTATTGCCGTTCCGCTGGCAACAGCCCAGCTCTGCCTAGTGGCATAGGCTCAGGAAGCGGTGACTCTGCCGTCTTCGGCAGCCCCTTGGGCAGGTCGGGAAGCCTTGGATTCTCTCGGCAGCGAGATCATCGGGAGCTTCCGGGATGACTCCGAGGCAAGGTGGGATCCCTGGACGTGCGAGCGAAATCCAATTCCCTCTCGCTCCATCATTCCCATAATCGTCCATCGATATGGATGGTCAAAGCGATGAGGGAATCAAGCTCCGTTGGAAACTCCCGTGCTGCAAGCTTGTCCTTGACCTCCTCCGAGACGCCGTGCAGGAACATATGCCTCTTGATTCCAAGCACTCTCCGCTGCCAACGTGCAGAAATACACAGCATAATCATCTACACTGCGGGAGTCCTGCCGAAGCTGGATTAGCTTCAGGGCGGCCTTTCGCCCGGAAGTGTGATGAGGTAGGCTGTCTTGGAGCGATCCGAGGGGAAGGAGGAGGGCTGAAGCTCGAAGACAAGGGCACATTGAGCTAGGAATGTCCGACAGCTCGGCTCTCCATTGAAGCATTCCGGAGGAGGTAAGCGGGGCTCCCGAGAAGGTGGAGTGACTGATGAGACGGCGCTGCTAGCACTGAGGAGCTGTGTGGTTACCACAGTGGTAGGCTGCCTCACAGACAACCCGTGGGATTGCTCCAGCAAACTGTCCAATGCCCGGTCATGGCGTTCAGCCAACGTTTCAACCCCCTACACAAGGCCATGAAGCAATTCCTCGTGCATACCGATGGTGGCTCCTTGAGTGGAGATGCCGTTGCGCAGCTAGCCCAGGTCTGCTGGGTCAGTCATGGCCAGTTCACATTATCATGAATCAAGGTAAAACACAGATGCAGACACGTCGAATTGACAATGGTTTAATAATCCAACAGGGGCAGGCAATAGACAAGTCAAGGCAGGCAGGGGTCAGTAAACCAGAGGTGGGGCAACGGTACCGGACGGCAGGCAGCCTTAGGGTCAGGGTAGGCAGAGGTCAACAATCCAGAGGTGGGGCAAAGGTACAGGTCAGCAGGCAGGCTCAGGGTCAGTGACAGGCAGAGTGGTCAGGCAGGCTGGCTCAGAGTCAGGACAGGCAATGGTCAAAACCATGAGGGCAGGAAAAAGGAGAGACTGGGGAAAGCAGGAGCTGAGAACAACAACGCTGGTTGACAAACAAGACGAACTGGACAAACAGAGAACACAGGTATAAATACACTGGGGATAATGGGGAAGATGGGCAACACCTGGAGGGGAGTGGAGACAATCACAAGGACAGGTGAAACAGATCAGGGTGAGACACCTGGAGGGGGGTGGAGACAATCACAAGGACAGGTGAAACAGATCAGGGTGGGACAGTAACATAATCGGATTACTTTCAGTTACTTTTGGATTACTTTCCCCTTAAGAGGTATTAGAAGAAGACAAAATGGATCCATCAAATGCATTTGGTGTGTCATCATTGTGGGCTCTGATTGGTGGTCATCATTTGGGGTGTCATCATAGTGGTCTCTGATTGATGGTCATGTGGTGTGTCATCATAGTGGTCTCTGATTGGTGGTCATCATTTGAGTGGTCTCTGATTGGTGGTCTCATTTGCTGTGTCATATAGTGGTCTCTGATTGGGGTCATCATTTGGCTGTGCATCATAGTGGGTCTCTGATTGGTGGTCATCACTTTGGTGTGCATCATGTGGTCTCTGATTGGTGGTCATCATTTGGTGTGTCATCATCAGTGGTCTCTGATTGGTTGGGTGATCATATTTGGTGTGTCCATCATAGTGGTCTCTGATTGGTGGTCATCATTGGGGTGTCATCATAGTGGTCTCTGATTGGTTGGTGATCATAATTTGGTGTGTCATCATAAACAGCCTTCTTTACAACTGTGTCCATCCAAATGGCACCTCTCTTCCCTATATAATTCACTGTTTTTTGATCCTACATTTTGTGCACTATCATAGGAAAAGAGAGACATTTTGGAACATAACCTGAGTTCTGAGGAGTTGAACAGGGGCTCGGGTTAGAACAGCCTCTCTTTACACTGACATCATCCACAGAGTCATCCATCGTGCTGCTGGGTTAGAGTCCGGACCAGCTGCTGCGGGTTAGAAGTTTAGGACCGGCTGCAGGGTTAAGAGTTAGGACAGCTGCCAGGGTTTAGAGTAGGACAAGCTTGCCGTGGTTAGAGTTAGGAACAAAGCTGCCGGGTTTTAATGAGTTAGGACAAGCCCTGCTGGGTTAGAGTGGGACAAGCTGCGGGGTAAGCAGTTAGGACAAGCTGCTGGGTTACGAGTTAGGACAAGCTGCTGGTTAGAGTTAGGACAAGCTGCCGGGTTGAGTTAGGACCAAGCTGCTGGGTTAGAGTCCAGGACAGGCTGACCGGGTTAGAGTTTAGGACAAGCTGCTAGGTTAGAGTTAGACAAGCTGCCGGGTGAACAGTTTTGGACCAGCTGCTGGGTTTAGAGTCAGGACAAGCTGCGGGTTAAGATTAGGGACCAAAGCTGCCGGGTTAAAGTTGGACACCGCCTGCTGGGTTAGAGTTCGGACAAGCTGCCGGTTCGAGTTAGGACAGCTGCCGGGGTTAGAGTCAGGACAAACGCTGGGTTAATAGGACACGCTCGGTTGTTAGGACATCGCGGTTATTAGGACCCTGACGGTGTAGGCAGAAGCTGGCTGGTTTACAGTTGAGGCACAAGCTGCTGGTTTATCGTAGGACAAGCCTGTCCGATGTCTACAGGTTATGGGACAGCCTGCCTGTTTACAGTTAGGCATAGTCGACGTTTCATGCTGGGTTTACATTAGGACAAGCTGTTGGGTTTACCAGTAGGACAAGCTGGCTGTTTACAGTTAGGACAAGCTGCTGGTTACAGTTAGGATCACGCTGCTGGTTTAACAGTTAGGACAAGCTGCTGGTTTACAGATGGACAAGCTGCTGGTTTACAGTTTAGGACAAGCCTGCTGGGTTTACAGTTAGGAAAAGCTGCTGGTTTACAGTTAGGAAAGCTGTGGTTTCAGTTAGGACAAAGCTGCTGGTTTACAGTTAGGACAAGCTGGCTGGTGTCTACAGTCGGACAAGCTCTGGTTTACAGTTAGGAACAAGCTGCTGGTTTACAGTTAGGACAAGCTCGCTGGTTTACAGCTAGGAGCAGCTGCGGGGTTAGAGTTAGGAACAAGCTGCCGGGTACAGTTAGACCAAGCTGCTGGGTTAGAGTCAGGACACTGCTGGGTTAGAGTTAGTGGACCAGCTGCGGTTAGAGTTAGGACCAAGCTGGCCGGGTTAGAGGTTAAGAACAAGCTGCCGGGTTAGAGTTAGGACCAAGCTGCTGGGTTAGAGTCAGGCACAAGCTGCCGGGTAACAGTTAGGACAAGCTGCTGGGTTAGAGTAAGGACAAGCTGCCGGGTAAGAGTTTAGGACAAGCTGCCGGGTAACGTTAGGACCAGCTGCTGGGTTAGAGTCAGGACAACGAAGCACTGCCGGGGTTAGAGTCGGACAAGCTGCCGGGTTAGGTTAGGAACAAGCTGCTGGGTTAGAGTCAGAAAGCTGCGGGTTAGAGCGGAAAGCTGCCGGGTAAGAGTTAGGACAAGCTGCCGGGTAACAAGTCTAGGACCAGCTGCGACAGCTGGTTAGAGGTTAGGACAAGCTGCCGGGTTAGAGTTGGACAAGCTGCCGGGTTTAGAGTTAGGACAAGCTGCTGGGTTAGAGTTAGGGCAAGCTGACAAGACACTGCTGGTTTACAGTTAGGACACGTGCTGCTGGTTTTACGAGTCAGGACAAGCCTGCTGGTTTAACAGTTAGGACAAGCTGCTGGTTTACAGCTAGGACAAGCTGCCCGGTTTACAGTTAGGACAAGCTGCTGGTTTACACAGTTAGGACAAGCTGCTGGTTTACAGTTAGGACAAAGGCTGCTCGTTTACAGTTTAGGGCACGCTGCCGGTTATCAGTTAGGACAAGCTGCTGGTTTACAGCTAGGACAGCTGCCGGTTTTACAGTTAGGACAAGCTGCTGGTTTCAGTAGGACAAGCTGCCGGTTTACAGTTAGGACACAGCTGCCGGTTTAAGTTAGGACAACGCTGCTGGTTTACAGATAGGACAAGCTGCTGGTATACAGTTAGGACAAGCTGCTGGTTTATCACGTTAGGACAAAGCTGCTGGTTCTAACAGTTAGGACAAGCCTGCTGGTTTACAGATAGGACAAGCTGCTGGTTTACATTCAGCGACAAAGCTGCCGGGTAAGAGTTAGGACAGCTGGCTAGTTAGAGTTAGGACAAGCTGCGGGCTAACAGTTAGGCACCAGCTGCTGGGTATAGAGTCAGGAACAGCTGCCGGGTTAGAGTTAGGACAAGCTGCCGGGTTAGAGTTAGGAGCGAGCTGCCGGGTTAGAGTTAGGACAGCTGCCGGGTTTAGAGTTAGGACCGCTGCTGGGTTTAGAGTTAGGAACAAGCTGCCGGGTTGAGTTAGGAACCCAGCTGCGGGTTAGAGTCAGGACAAGCTGCTGGTTTACAGCTAGGACAAGCTGCCGGTTTACAGTTAGGACAAGCTGCGTTTACAGTGACAAGCTGGTTAGTTAGGACAAGCTGCTGGTTTACAGTTAGGACAAGCTGCTGGTTTACAGTTAGGACAAGCTGCTTGGTTTACAGTGTGGACAAGCTGCTGGTTTACAGTAGGACAAGCTGCTTTGGTTTACAGTTAGGACAAGCTGGACCTTGCGTTTACAGTTAGGACAGCTGTGGTTTAGCAGTTAGGACAAGCTGCTGGTTATACAGTATGGAACAAGCTGCTGGTTTACGTTAGGACAAGCTGCCTGGTTTACAGATAGGACAAGCTGCTGGTTTACAGTTAGGACAACAGCTGCTGGTTTACAGTTAGGACAAGCTGCTGGTTACAGTAGGACAAGCTGCTGTTTCAGTAGGAAAGCTGCTGGTTTACAGTTAGGAAAGCTGCTGGTTTACAGTTAGGACAAGCTGCTGGTTTACAGCTAGAGCGCCGGTTAGGAGACAGCTTGCGGTGCCGTTGAAAGCTGTGGTAGAGTCAGACAGTTGCGGTTACGAGGTTAGGACAGTCCGGTAGGTTAGACAAGCTGCCGGGTAGACTAAACAAGTGTGGAGTAGCAACTTGCTGGTTGGGTCGGACAGCTCTAGGAGTTGGCTCTAGGGCTATCAGAGTGCCTGGTATAGAGTTGTAGGAGGCAGCTGCCGGGTAACATTAGGACAAGCTGCTTTAGCTCTGTAGGCAGACAGCTGGCCGGGTTAGAGTTAAGACAAGCTGCCGGTTGGGTTAGGAAGCTTGGAGGTAACAGCTGCGGTTAGGTTGGACAAGCTGCCGGGTAAGAGTTAGGACAAGCTGCCGGTATACAGTCAGGAAGCTGCCGAGGTTTAAAGTTAGGACAAGCTGCCCGGGTAGCAGTATAGGACAAGCTGCCTTGGCGTAGAGTAGGACACCTGCTGGGTTAGAGTAGGGACAGCTGCCGGGGTTAGAGTTAGGACAAGCTGCTGTTAATCAGCAAGCGCTGGTTTAAGTTAGGACAGTGCTGGGTTAGAGTCCAGGACAGTGCCGGGTTCGAGTTGGACCCAGCTGGTTGGCGGGTAAGAGGTGGC
>NW_019943545.1:56428-64358 GCF_002910315.2 Salvelinus sp. IW2-2015
TCTTTACCAGAGTCCTATTCCCGATATAATGTATTACTCTTTACCAGAGTCCTATTCCCGATATAATGTATTACTCTTTACCAGAGTCCTATTCCGTAAGATAGCTTTAATACGTTCACTGATAAAGAGAGAAAGAGAGACCTTTAATACGTTCCCTGATACACTGCCAGAATGATGCTATCAAAAGTCACGACTCAAAGGAAAGTAATGGAACCTTTCACATTTCACAACTAACCTGTCTAAACACGATATTATCAGCTTAGTAAAGGAAACTCCCTGTTCTGTTGTGTTGTCTGATTCCCACATTCAGTGGATTAGGAGTTTAGATTAGTGGGAGATCCACTTGACAGTATGCCTTTTAAACATTTGTCTTTGCTTGTTTGTTTTTTTTGGAATGTGTTTTGGATGTGAAAAGCACTCGCACATCAGAATATAACTTTTCCAGGTGCGAAGGAAATGTTCACAAATTTAGAGATGTCTTTTAAACATTGTATTTTTTGTGTTTTGTTCACAGGAAACCCCCACTTCTTTGTCTACTCCTCCTCTACCTGCTCCTCCAGAAGTGACTATTGGTACCGTCGATTCCTCCCAGGGGTCCCTCCCCCCGCAACACGGTCTGCTGACAAACCTCCGCTGTTCCCCTCCTCTCTGCTCCCCCTCTCCCCTCTCGCCACGGTCCTCGCCCCCAAGCCCCCATCCTAGGCAACATGTCCATCGCCCTGAAGCAGGTCTTCAACAAGGACAAGACCTTCCGCCCCAAGCGTAAGTTTGAGCCGGGAACGCAGCGTTTCGAGCTGCATAAGAAGGCCCAGGCGTCGCTGAGCTCCGGGGTTGACCTGAGGGCGGCGGTTGCTTTGCCCCACGGGGAGGATCTGAACGACTGGGTGGCAGTACACGTGGTGGACTTCTTCAACCGAATCAACCTCATCTACGGGACGGTGTGTGAGTTCTGCACGGAGAAGAGTTGTCCGGTCATGTCCGGGGGTCCTAGGTATGAGTACCGATGGCAGGACGATCACAAGTATAAGAAACCAACGGCTCTACCTGCTCCCAAGTACATGAATCTGCTGATGGACTGGATCGAGGTCCAGATCAACAATGAGGATATCTTCCCCACCAGTATAGGTGAGTACTATGCTTATGGGCCTTTAATTATGAATATTATCATCCCTGAACTTTCCACAAAACATATTTTTTCTGAATTCTCGGCTAGAGGATTTCTGCAATCAGCAGGGAATTTTAACTGTGATGGGGGGGGGGGGGGGGGGCAGGTGGGCAGGGGGGTGTATGCTAACCTGCTCTAACTGAGTGGGTTACCACGACAATCACTAAGGAGCACTGGTTAGGGAAAGGGTGCTATTTCAGCCTTAGACAAAGTAAGATCCCTGCTAGAAAACACTGATCTCACTTGTTAACCCTGTAGCATCCAACGGACTGTGAAATCCTACTAATGTCAGCTTAGGTCACAAGATCACAAATCCTGAATTGTTGACGTTGAGGTGGTGAGCTCCTCGTCTCCGAGTACAAGCTGATTATAGTTTCATATCTTCTTGTTTTATTTGGGTTGCTCTTATGGAATAAAATAGAAATAAACTAGGCTGGATTAGATATAAAAAAATATATAGTGTGGTGTGTATATATGTGTATATATATATATTATATTATATGTGTGTGTTTTATTGTGACATACACCAGACAGGTGCAGTGAAACACGTTGTTTTATGTAGTAGTACGGATCTCTGGAAACAAATGAGGGTAGTACCTTGCTCAAGGGCACTTCAACAGATGTTATACCTTGTTGGCAAGGGCAGAGAGAGAGGCAGAGAGAGAGATGGACAGGAGAGGAAAAGGAGCAAGAGAATTGGTGTCTGGAAACGGTATCAGAAGAGCCTGTGAATATAATGCAGGGACATCTGATCTGCCAAAGCTCTGGGCAGCCCAAATAGTACAAATCTAGGGAATAGGCTTCTAGGTCTATCTAGTAGTACCAACTATCAGGGAATAGGGCCTCTGTCTATAGTAGTACACTATCTAGGGAATAGGGGCTCTGATCTATAGTAGTACACTATCTAGGGAATAGGGCTCTGATCTATGAGTAGTACACTATCTAGGGAATAGGGCTCTGATCTATAGTAAGATACACTATCTAAGGGAATAGGGCTCTGGTCATAGTAGTGCACTATATAGGGAATAGGGCTCTGGTCTATGTAGTGACTAACTAGGGAATAGGGCTCTGTCTATAGTAGTACACTATATAGGGAATAGGGCTCTGGTCTATAGTAGTACACTATATATAGGGAATAGGGCTCTGGTCTAAAGTAGTGCACTATATAGGGAATAGGGCTCTGGTCTATAGTAGTACACTATATAGGGGTAGGGCTCTGGTCTAAAGTAGTGTAACTATATAGGGAATAGGGCTCTGATCTAAAGTAGTACACTATATAGGGAATAGGGCTCTGGTCTATAGTAGTACACTATATAGGGGTAGGCTCTGGTCTAAAGTAGTGATCTATATAGGGAATAGGGCTCTGATCTATAGTAGTGCACTATCTAGGGAATAGGGCTCTGATCGAAAAGAAGGTACACTATATAGGGAATAGGCTCTGGTCTATAGTAGTACATCTATATAAGGAATAGGGCTCTGGTCTAATAGTAGTGTACTATATAGGGAATAGGGCTCTGATCTATAGTAGTGCACTATCTAGGGGAATAGGGCTCTGATCGAAAGAAGTACACTATATAGGGAATAGGGCTCTGGTTATAAGTAGTACACTATATAGGGAATAGGCTCTGGTCTAAAAGTAGTAACACTATATAGGGAATAGGGCTTCTGGTCTAAAGTAGTGCACTATATAGGATAGGGCTCTGGTCTATAGTAGTACCACTATATAGGGAATAGGGCTCTGGTCTATAGTAGTACACTATATAGGGAATAGGGCTCTGATCGAAAGTAGTCACTATAATAGGGAATAGGGCTCTGATCGAAAGTAGTGCGACTATCTAGGGAAATAGGGCTCTGAGTCAAAGTAGAGCACTATATAGGGAATAGGGCTGCTGGTCTATAGTAGTGCAACTATCTAGGAATAGGGTCTGGCTATAGTAGTACACTATATAGGGAATAGGGCCTGGTCTTATAGTAGTGCACTATATAGGGGTAAGGCTCTGGTCTATAGTAAGTACCCTATATAGGGAATAGGGCTCTGGTCTATAGTAGTGCACCTATATAGGGAATAGGGCTCTGGTCTATAGTAGTAACACTATATAGGGGTAGGGCTCTGTCTAAAGTAGTGCACTATTAGGGAAATAGGGCTGGTCATAGTAGTACACTATATAGGAATAGGGCTGGTCTATAGTAGTACACTATATAGGGAATAGGGCTCTGGTCTATGTAGTGCACTATATAGGGAATAGGGCTCTGGTCTATAGTAGTGCCACTAATAGGGAATAAGGATTGGTCTAAAGTAGTGCACTATATAGGGAAAGGGCTCTGGTCTATAGTAGTACACTATATAGGGATAGGCCTCTGGTCTATACGTAGTACACTATATAGCGGAACAGGCTCTGTCTATAGTAGTGCACTATATATGGGAATAGGCCCGGTCTTATAGTAGTACACATATATAGGGAATAGGGCTCTGGTCTATAGTAGTACCAACTATAATAGGGAATAGGGCCGGTCTATAGTAGTACACTATATAGGGAATAGAGCTCTGGTCTAAAGTAGTGCACTATATAGGGAATAGGGCTCTGGTCTAAAGTAGTGCACTTATATAGGAACAGGGCTCTGGTCTATACTAGTACCACTATATAGGGAATAGTGCTCTGGTCATAGTAGTACACTATATAGGGAAATAGGGCTCTGGTCTATAGTAGTGCGCACTATATAGGGAATAGGGCTCTGGTCTATAGTAGTGCACTATATAGGGCTCTGGTCTATTAGTAGTGCACTATATAGGGAATAGTGCCTCTGGTCTATAGTAGTACACTATATAGGGAATAGGGCTCTGGTCTATAGTAGTGCACTATATAGGGAATTATGGCTCTGGTCTATAGTATACACTATATAGGAATAGGCTCTGGTCTAATAGTAGTACCACTATATAGGGAATAGGGCTCTGGTCTATATGTAGTGCACTATATAAGGGAATAGGGCCCTGGTCTATAGTTAGTACACTATATAGGGAATAGGGCTCTGGTCTAAAGTAGTGCACTATATAGGAACTAGGGATCTGTCTAAAGTAGTACCACTATATAGGGAATAGGGCTCTGGTAAAAGTAGGTGCACTATATAGGGAATATGGTTCCATTTTGGGATGCATCCTGAACTGTTCCCACCACCGTGCCAGAATGAAATCATGATACCTACCCAGCCGTCCAGCCCATCCTTTAGGCCCCTGCTCTGCAGCCTGTAAAGGCACCTGAGTCACTGGCTACCAGTCATGAGTGTTCTCTCTCTCCCTCTCTCTCTCTCTCTCTCTTGTCTCTCTCTTTCTCTGTCTCTTTCTCTCTTTCTCTGTCTCTCTCTCTCTCTCTCTGTGTTCTCTCTGTCTCTCTCCTCTGTCTCTCTCCTCTCTCCTCTCTCCTCTCTCTCTCCTCTCTCTGTCTCTCTCCTCACTCTGTCTCTCTCCTCTCTCCTCTCTCTCTCTCTCTTGTCTCGCTCTCACTCCTTCTTCCTCCTCCTTCTTTCTCCCCTCCCTCTCGTTTTATGTCCCTCTGTGCCCTAAGGTACACATGACATAATTCACCCTGGAGCATGCTCAGTCCTGTCATCATGCGCGTGTGCCAGGTGTAGCCTTTGTTTTCACCTCTTAGTGTAGTCAGGATTAGTGTCATTAGGGTTAGTGTAGTCAGGATTAGTGTCATTAGGGTTAGTGTAGTCAGGATAGTGTATTAGGGTTAGTTGTAGTCAGGATTAGTGTCATTAGGTTAGTCTAGTCAGGATTAGTGTCATTAGGGTTAGTGTAGTCAGGATTAGTGTCATTAGGGTAGTGTAGTCAGGATTAGTGTCATTAGGGTTAGTGTAGTCAGGATTAGTGTCATTAGGGTGTGGCAAAATCCTGCACTTAAGTGCGCTGCCACTTTAAAAGCACATGAGCAGTAGAGAAGGAGGAGATAAAAAGGCTCGTTAAGCTCTATTGGAGAGAGCTCTTGTTGGCGCGACAGTTTGGTTTGTGTGTGCTATGCGAAGACGTGGTTGTTCTCATTTGGGACCGAGACAGTTTTTGGTTGTGGCTATGCTGCAGAGGTTTTTTGTTTGTCTTCAGCGTATGTGGTTGTAATAGTGTTTGGATCAATCCTCGGTGTGATTCGCTCGACGACGTGGTTGTTCTCATTTGGGACCACGATGGTTATGGATCAAATGGATAAGTAGCAACATTTGTTGTGAAGCGTTCAACTCAACCCAACATACCATCGGACAGTCGACCGGTATACCTGCAACCTCAAGACCACAGCTAAGCCCTCTCTTGTTCCCTTTCTCTCTTTCTCTTCACGCTAGTTCCAGTGCTTTACACATGCAACCGACTCTATTTCCTAAGTACATTGACGTTTCTTGGAGCTGGACTAGTGTGTATATGAACACACACATTCATACCCTCTGCACTCCTTCCCAGGAAGAAATACAAACTATTGCAAATCCTCCCTGTGTGATGACTGGGTTAATTTGTTATTGTATGAAGTTGCTGTTATTTGCTCTGCCATTATTGTTATATGAGGTATGTTTGGTGGGGTTACCAAGAATTGTGGAAGGACTGTGATGTGATGTGTGATCTATAGGCCTGTGTTATTCTTTTCTCTCCGCTGGCTCTGGTCAACAGGCTACACTCTAGGCAGTCTCTCTGTTGATGTGTGTGGGCTGGTAGTGGTACTCTCGCTGTTCTACTATTCTTTTCTTTCGGCAGGGTTAAATACCTGCCTGGCGCCCGAACAAAATCTTCTTACCTTTCTCTAATTAATACCGCTACAAGGGTTAGTGTAGTCAGGATTAGTGTCATTAGGATTGTGTAGTCAGGATTAGTGGCATTAGGATTTTTGTGTAGTTCAGTGTTTGGGTAGTCAGGGTTAGTATAGTCAGGGTTATGTGTTCGTGTAGTCAGGATTAATGTAGTCAGGGTTAGTGTTCGTGTAGTCAGTGTTACTTTAGTCAGGGTTGTGTATGGGTTCGCGTAGTCGGGTTAGCGTAGTCGGGGTTAGCGTAGTCGGGGTTAGCGTAGTCGGGGTTAGTAGTCGGTAGTCGGGTTAGCGTAGTCAGGATTACTGTTAGGGTTGTCGCGGTCTATTGTCCATAGTTCGTGTTTCTTGGCCCAAGCAAGTCTTTTCTTCTTATTGGTGTCCTTTAGTAGTGGTTTCTTTGCAGCAATTCGACCATGAAGGCCTGATTCACACAGTCTCCTCTGAACAGTTGAGATGTGTCTGTTACATGAACTCTGTGAAGCATTTATTTGAGCTGCAATTTCTGAGGCTGGTAACTCTAATCAACCTATCCTTGGGTTGGCAGGTAGCCTAGATATAAGAGTGTTGGGCCAGTAACCAAAAGGTTGCTGGATCGAATCCCTGAGCTGACAAGGTAAAAATTTGCCGTTCTGCCCCTGAGCAAGGCAGTTAACCCACTGTTCCCCGGTAGGCTGTCATTGTAAATACGAATTTGTTCATAACAGACTTGCCTGGTTAAATAAAAAAATAAAAATGTAATCCTCTGCAGCAGAGGTAACTCTGGGTCTTCCTTTCCTGTGGCGATCCTCATGAGAGCCAGTTTCATAGCATCCTGGAGTCGCCTCTTCACTGTTGACGTTGAGACTGGTGTTTTGCAGGTACTATTTAATGAAGCTGCCAGTTGAGGACTTGTGAGGCGTCTGTTTCTCAAACTAGACACTCTAATGTACTTGTCCTCTTGCTCAGTTGTGCACCAGGGCCTCCCACTCCTCTTTCTATTCTGGTTAGAGCCAGTTTGCACTGTTCTGTGAAGAGAGTAGTACACAGCGTTGTATGAGATCTTCAGTTTCTTGGCAATTTGGCGTATGGAATAGCCTTAATTTCTCAGAACAAGAATAGACTGATGAGTTTCAGAAGAAAGTTCTTTGTTTCTGGCCAATTTTAGCCTGTAATAATCGAACCCACAAATGCTGATGCTCCAGATACTAAGGCCAGTTTTATTGCTTCTTTAATCAGAACAACAGTTTTCAGCTGTGCTAACATAATTGCAAAAGGGTTTTCTAATGATCAATTAGCCTTTTAAAATGATAAACTTGTATTAGCTAACACAACGTGCCATTGGAACACAGGAGGGATGGTTGCTGATAATGATCCTCTGTACGCCTATGTAGATATTCCATAAAAAATCAGCCATTTCCAGCTACAATAATAATTTACAACATTAACAATGTCTACACTGTTCTAATCAATTTGATGTTATTTCAATGGACCAAAAAAGCTTTTCTTTCAAAAACAAGGACATTTCCAAGTGCCCCCAAACTTTTCAACGGTAGTGTAAATATTTTTGCTTTGTCATTATGGGGTATTGTGATGTAATTATGGGGTATTGTGTGTAGATTGATGAGGGACAAAAAAAACACTTCAATCCATTTTAGTATAAGGCTGTAACGTAACAAAATGTGGAAAAAGTCAAGGGGTCTGAATACTTTCCGAAGGCTCTGTATTTGGTATTATCAAAGATAATTATGTAGGTCTATTGATTTGATCAGGAGTCGTCAACTGCTGCTTTCTGTGTATCAATGCCCATATTTAAACACCTGCTTCATTCATCAATAATACCTGGATTGCAAATAGCTGACAAAATGCTTCGTAAAGGGAAGCTTGACGCTGTTGGAGTCAGCAGACTCTTAAAGGGTTCTTAAAGGGAAGCTTGACGCTGTGGGAGTCAGCAGACTCTTAAAGGGTTCTTAAAGGGAAGCTTGACGCTGTGGGAGTCAGC
>NW_019943545.1:65902-78679 GCF_002910315.2 Salvelinus sp. IW2-2015
ACCACAACACAGATCTAGTTAACCCAGCGGTAACATGGAGCCACCCACATCACAGATCAGCTAAACCCAGTAACATGGAGCACCACAACACAGATCTAGTAACCCAGGGTAACCATGGAGCACCACAACACAGATCTAGTATAACCCACCGGTAAACTGGAGCACCAACAACACAGATCTAGTAACCCAGGTAACATGGAAGCACCACAACCACAGCATCTAGGTAACCCAGGTAACAGAGCACCCACAAAACACAGGGTCTAGTAACCCACGGTAACATGGAGCACCCCACAAACACAGATTAGTGGGGGGCAGGAACCCCCCCCCCCCAAAAGGTAAACATGAAGTCACCACAACACAGTCTAGTAACACCATGGTAACATGGAGCCCACAACACAATCTAGTACCCACGGGACACATGGAGACACAAATCCATCTGGTACCAGGTTAACATGGCAGCACACAACACAGAATCTAGAAACCCAGGTAACATGAGCATCCACACACAACTAGTACCCAGGACATAGCACCAACAGTCGAGTAAACCCAGGTTAACATGGAGCCACCACAACACAGATCTAGTAACCAGGTAACATGGAGCACCACACAACACAGGTTCTAGTAACCCAGGTAACATGGAGCAACCCCCACAAAACAACACAGGACTAGTAACCACTCAGAGAGCTAACACTTGGAAGCACCACCAACACAGAGTCTAGTAACCCAGCGTAACATGGAGCAACAACACCATCTAAGGTAACATGGTAGCACCCACAACACAGATCTAGTTAACCCAGGTGTAACCATTGGAAGCAACCACCAACACAGAATCTAGTACCCAGGTAACATGGAGCACCAAACACAGATCTACGTAACCCAGGTAACATGGACACAACAACACAGATCTAGTAACCGCGTTAACATGGAGCACCAACAACCACAGGATCTAGTAAACCCAGGAATCTGGAGCACCACAACACAATCTAGCAAGTTAACCCAGGTAACATGGAGCACCACAACACAATCTAGTAACCAGGTAAATGGAAGCACCACAACCACAATTCTAGTAACCAGGCTTAACCATGGAGCACCACAAAACACAGCATCATCAATACAGACATCTCTTGATCGTAATACTGTCTGATAGAGAACTGAACAGTGAAAATAAGAGAAAAGTGTATTACCACCTATGAACAGAACATGAATTGAAGCTAGATACGCCTGAAAAAAGCTAGAATCTCCTGAATGAAAGCTAGATATTATCGATGAAAGCCTAAGTCCCCACAATAAGCCAGTTCCATCCCTGAATGAAAAACAGACTCCCGAGAAGTAAATTCCATCCTGAATGAACAAGCCTAGATTATTCCACCCTGAATGAAAAGCCAGATATCTTCCAGCCTGAATGAAAAGCCTAGATAGCCATCCTCGAATTGAAAAAGCCCTAGATATTCCTCCTGACATGAAAAGGCCTAGATATTCCAGCCTCATAAATAATTTCAAGAGGGATAGATCATACAAAGGCTTGCTGAGTGACTGTCCTCAGAACACCTCTCTGTTGTGTAGGGCAGCAATGTACACCAACCACTACTATTCAACCACCCACCTCCCTGCTTGTGTACGCGCTACCACTGATGATCCTACTAACTGATAATATCGGCCAGTGATTTTTTCCACTAGGCAACGGCTATACAGCCGATTACATTTAGTCGCTTTTTGAATTCGCTTGTCAGAAAATAAGTTTACCGAGCCCTTCTCCCGCTGCCTAGAACGAACGATATGCATCTTCTAGCGATCTATTGCATAGGACAGGCCGCCTGTCAGTCACAAACGTGAGCGCATGGCAGGGAAACCACGCTGGTTTGGACAGTTCTGCCTTTTCCTCCCGTCCCGGTACATGGCGTGGGTGTGTGTGGTGACCCGCTGTCACTGGAGAGCGATGGATTTGACGTCACACTATATTATGTGACCGATCGGCAATACACTTAGCCAATTACTTATCTGACACAATCATTTATTTTCGTTCGCTTTGCAGAGTCCGACATTAATGACAACCAGGCCAGTTAAAAAACATATGTTCAATGGAATCTCGTGAGTCAATGGCCGCTAAGGTTCAGCAATTTTTCAGTGTGATTTTGCATTACCAGCTTCACATTTACCCTGCACTGTTAATACAACGCAATTAAAAAAAAAAAAAGAGTCATGATTTTGCATGCTAAATAAATAAACCGTTTTTAATACATTATCTGAATATAGAGAGATAGCATGCCAATCGTTAGGCCCGTATGACCCCAAAGCATGTAGAAACTACTACACCATGTCCGCCCAGTAGAAATTCGTTCAGGACAATATATTTTGGCCAAAAGTTAACGTTAGCACCCTGGGTAGGTTTTCATTAACGCAGCCACCGTTCTCGGTAGCGAAACAGGCTAGTTACTGTGCTTTGGATTGACGGACCCGCATTCTTGACTAGTTTATAAAAAACGGATTTAAATGAAGTCGATCACATATCTTTGCTTTTGATAATCATACAACGTATAGTAATGTTCATGGTATCGCATCGAAGCCACGTAACAAAGATCCCGTTTTGTATTTCTCTAATGAAGCTCCATTTAGGGATTTGACAGGACAGTGACGTTAAACAGTGAGCACTATCAGTAGTCTTACCGAATTGCATCGGTAAGAGAGCTGTCATTTGGCCTCCCTTAATTGCGTACTGGTCAATGCTTTTTGGCAATTATCTTGCAAATACAATTGATTGAAAATATTTCAATTGAAGATGGTGAATCTCAACAACTGCAGGAGCAGTAGGTAAGGCTAGTGGAGAGGTGAATCCTTCAACCACTGCAGGAGCATAAGTAGGCTAGTGAGATGTGTGAATCCGCAACACTGCTAGGGAACGTAGGTAGGTAGTGGAATGGAATCCTCAACACTTAGCCAGGAACAGTTAGTAGGCTGGGAAGATGGTAGAATCCTCAACCACTGCAGGAGCAGTAGGTTAGGCTAGTGGAAGATGGTGAATCCTCAACACTGCAGGAATACAGGTAGGTAGCGCTAGTGGAGATGTTGAATCCTCAACACTGAAGGAGCCAGGCTAGGTTGTAGGTAGTGGAGATTGGTGAATCCTCAACACTGCAGGAGCAGTAGGTAGCTAGTGAGATGGTGGATCCTCAACACTGCCAGGAACAGTAGGTAGGCTAGTGGAATAGATGGTGGAACTCCTCAACACTGCAGGAGCAGTAGGTAGGGCTAGTGGAGTGCGTGAATCCTCCAACACTGCAAGGAACAGTAGGTAGGCTAGTGCGGAGTATGCGTGAAATCCTCAACCTGCAGGAAACAGGGTAGGTAGTCTATTGAGATGTGTTGAACCCTCAACAACTGCAAACAGCTAGGTGGCTAGTGGAGATGTGTGAATGCCTCAACCACTGCAGGAACCCAGTAGGTAGGCTAGTGGGAATGATGGTGAATCCTCAACACTGCCAGGAACAGTAGGTACGCTACGTGCGAGAGGTGATGATCGCTCAACACTGCAGGAACGAGTATGGTATATTCTAGGCTATGGAGAGGAATGAGTTGAATCCTCAACACTGCAGGAAACAGAGTAGGTAGCGCTAGTGTCCGGAGATGGCGTGATCCTTCAACACTGCAGGAGCCAGCCAGGGAAACTAACTTACGGTTTTAGGCTTAGTTCGGAGATGTGAATCCTCAACACTGCAGAGCAGCTAGGTATGCTAGTGCGGAAAGATACGATGATATCCTCAACACCTGCAAAGAGCAAGCAGAAGTAGGCTTCAGTGGAAGGATGCCGTTTGAATCGCTCAACACATGCAGGACAGTTAGGTTTAGGCTAGTGGGAGATGGGCACCGTAATTATTCCTCAACACTGCTAAGGAGAAGCAAGGAACACATATAGGAATAGCGGGCTAGTGGAGATGTCAAGTGAATCCTCAACACCTCAGGAGCAGTTTAGTAGGCCTAGGATTTGTGGAGTGGACAGTCCTCCACTCTGCGTCCAAAATTATTGTATCAAAGAAAACAGATTGGAATTGTTTTACAAGCTTAATGATATTAAATTTTGGTCCATCCTCGTTAAAGATACCGATTTAATATCTGACAATGACGTCGTTCAACTGCTGCTCTTCTGTTATTCAATTAATATATCCATGTTTTTTAAAACACTCTGCTTCATCATTCCTTCAAATCATATCACACATGGATTACAGATAACTATAGGCTGAACAAAAAATGCCTTCTTTTTTAAAAGTAGGACTGCCTTGACGCTGTAACCATATCACAGAAAAAGTTGTGACCAACTCGAACAAGTCCGAGTCACGCGCCCACACAGACTCTTTAAAGGGATAAGTCTTGACGCGCATATGGGATCAAGCCAGACCGACTCTTTATAAGGCGTTTCTTAAAGGGAAGCTTGACGCTGTGGGAGTCAGCAGACTCTTAAAGGGTTCTTAAAGGGAAGCTTGACGCTGTGGGAGTCAGCAGACTCTTAAAGGGTTCTTATAGGGAAGCTTGACGCTGTGGAAGTCAGCAGACTCTTAAAGGGTTCTTAAAGGTCCAGTGCTGTCAAAAATACATTTTATCTGTGTTTTACAACAGCTGATGAAACTAACGCTTGTAAAAGTGTAAAAAAATGTGATCAGTGTTATTTCCTTATAGATGCTGGTTAAAAATACAACCTAGCATTAGAATGTATCAGAGGCCCGCCCCCCTCCACCCCCCCAAAAAACGTATTTGACAAAAACAAATCAAGTAACCTGGCTGGCTACTTTTTCTATTTGGCTGGCTACAACATGTGCTTGTGGAAGATCACTGCAGGGCTTTCTGGGATGTCCTTTAACAGTTGCACATCTATTCAGCTTCTCTGTTGTAGAACTGAATGGTTGAATTCTTACAGTTTAAATGTCAACCTAATACCTCAGGCAATAATGGAGTAATCTGTTCCTGGATTGTGAGATTACACTCTCAGTATGATCCTGTTACCCCAGACCCAGCGGAGCGGAGCCAGTAGACTGTGGATGTCAAAACTGTTCGCTGCTCTGGCACCCCAATGGTGGAACAAACTCTCTCACGACGCCAGGTCAGCGGAGTCAATCACCACCTTCCGGAGACACCTGAAACCCCACCTCTTTAAGGAATACCTAGGATAGGATAAAGTAATCCTTCTAACTATTGGGCCCCCCCTTAAAAGAGTTAGATGCACTATTGTAAAGTGGTTGTTCCACTGGATATCATAAGGTGAATGCACCAATTTGTAAGTCGCTCTGGATAAGAGCGTCTGCTAAATGACTTAAATGTAATGGATGTGATCTAAATGGCACCTATTCCATATACAGTTGAAGTCGGGAAGTTTACATACACCTTAGCCAAGTACATTTAAACTCAGTTTTTCACAATTCCTGACATTTAATCCTGGTAAAGAATTCCCTGTTTTAGGTCACTTAGGATCACCACATTAATTTAAGATTGTGAAATGTCAGAATAATAGTAGAGAGATTATTTATTTCAGCTTTTATTTCTTTCATCACATTCCCAGTGGGTCAGAAGTTTACATACACTCAATTAGTATTTGGTAGCATTGCCTTTCAATTGTTTAATTTGGGTCAAACGTTTCGGGTAGCCTTCCACAAGCTTCCCACAATAAATTGGGTGAATTTTGGCCAATTCTTCCTGACAGAGCTGGTGTAACTGAGTCAGGTTTGTAGGCCTCCTTGCTCGCACACGCTTTTTCAGTTCTGCCCACAAATTTACTATAGGATTGAGGTCAGGGCTTTGTGATGGCCACTCCAATACCTTGACTTTGTTGTCCTTAAGCCATTTTGCCACAACTTTGGAAGTATGCTTGGGGTCATTGTCCATTTGGAAGACCCATCTGCGACCAAGCTTTAATTTCCTGACTGATGTCTTGAGATGTTGCTTCAATATATCCACATTGTTGTTCTGCCTCATGATGCCATCTATTTTGTGAAGTGCACCAATCCCTCCTGCAGCGAAACACCCCCACAACATGATGCTGCCACCCCCGTGCCTCACGGTTGGGATGGTGTTCTTCGGCTTGCAAGCCTTCCCCTTTTTCCTTCAAACATAACGATGGTCATTATGGCCAAACGGTTCTATTTTTGTTTCATCAGACCAGAGGACATTTGTCCAAAAAGTACGATCTGGCTTTTTTATGGCGGTTTTGGAGCAGTGGCTTCTTCCTTGCTGAGCGGCCTTTCAGGTTATGTCGATATAGGACTCGATTTACTGTGAATATAGATACTTTTGTACCTGTTTCCTCCAGCATCTTCACAAGGTCCTTTGAGGTTTGCACTTTTCACACCAAAGTACTTTCATCTCTAGGAGACAGAACGTGTCTCCTTCCTGAGCGGTATGACGGCTGCGTGGTCCCATGGTGTTTATACTTGCGTACAATGGTTTGTACAGATGAACGTGGTACCTTCAGGGGTTTGGAAATTGGTCCCAAGGATGAACCAGACTTGTGGAGGTCTACAATTTTTTTCTGAGGTCTTGGCTGATTTCTTTTGATTTTCCCATGATGTCAAGCAAAGAGGCACTGAGTTTGAAGGTAGGCCTTCAATCGCGGACATGAGCTCCAACGTATCGGGACATGGAGCTCCAACAACGTACGGGACGGTGAGCTCAACGGTATGGGACGGGAGCTCCAAGTATCGGGACGGTGAGCTCCAACGTATCGGGCGGTGAGCTCCAACCAACGGTATCGGACGGTGAGCTTCCAACGGTATCGGACGGTGAGTCCAACCAACGGTATCGGACGGGAGCTCCAACCACGGTATCGGGACGTGAGCTCCAACCAACGGTATCGGGACGTGAGCTCCAACCAACGGTATCGGGACGGTGAGCTCCAACCAACGGTATCGGACGGTGAGCTCCAACCAACGGTATCGGACGGTGGACCCAACGGTATCGGACGGTGAGCTCCAACCAACGGTATCGGGACGGTGAGCTCCAACCAACGGTATCGGGACGGTGAGCTCCAACGTATCGGGACGGTGAGCCCAACGATACGTAGCTCCAACGGATCGACGGTGAGCTCCAACGGTATCGGACGGTGAGCTCCAACGGTATCGGGACGTGAGCTCCAACACGTATCGGGGACGGTGAGCTCCAACGGTATCGGACGGTGAGCTCCACGTATCGGGACGTGAGCTCCAACCAACGGTATCGGGACGGTGAGCTCCAACGGTATCGGGACGGTGAGCTCAACCAACGGTATCGCGGACGGTGAGCTCCAACCAACCGAGTATCGGGACGTGAGCTCCAACCAACGGTATCGGACATGATCAGGTATCGGGACGTGAGCTCCAACGGTATCGGGACGGTGAGCCGCCCAACGGTATCGGACGGTTAGTCCACCAACGTATCGGGACGGTGAGCTCAACCAACGGTATCGGGACAGTGAGCTCCAACCAACGTATCGGACAGGGCTCCAACGGTATCGGGACGGTGAGCTCCAACGGTATCGGGACAGTGCTCCAACAACGTATCGGACGTGAGCTCCACCAACGGTATCGGGACGGTAGCTCCAACGGTTGTCGGACGGTAGCTCAACAACGTATCGGGACGTGAGCTCAACGGTATCGGACGGTGAGCTCCAAAAGGTATCGGGACGTGAGCTCCAACGTCGACGGTGAGCTCCAACGGTATCGGGACGGTGAGCTCCAACGGTATCGGACGTGAGCTCCAACCAACGTATCGGAACAGTGAGCTCCAACCAAACGTATCGGACGGTGAGCTCCAACGGTATCGTGACGGTGAGTTCCAACGGTATCGTGACAGGTGAGCTCCAAACATATCAGTGACGTTGAGCTCCAACGGTATCGGACTGAGCTCCAACAGGTATCGTGCGGGAGCTCACCGGTTATCGCGGTGACTCCAACCGTATCGGGACAGTGAGCTCCTAACCAACGTATCGGGACGGGACCCACTGTATCGTGACGATGAGCTCAACCCAACCACGGTATCGGACGGTGAGCTCCAACAACGGTATCGGGACGGTGACTCCAACCAAACGGTATCGGGACGGTGAGCTCCAACCAACGGTATCGGGACGGTGAGCTCCAACAAACGGTATCGGACGGTGCTCCAACCAACGGTATCGGACGGTGAGCTCCAACCAACTCGGGACGGTGAGCTCCAACGTATCGGACAGTGAGCTCCAACCAACGGTACGTCGACAGTGAGCTCCAACCAACAGGTATCGGGACAGTGAGCTCCAACGTATCGGGACGGTGAGCTCCAACGGATCGGGACAATAGAGCTCCAACCAACGGTATGGGACAGTGAGCTCAACCAACGGTATCGGAACAGTAGCTCCCAAGTTCGGGACGTGTGAGCTCCAACCGTATCGGACGGTGAGCTCCAACGGTATCGGACGGTGAGCCCAACGGTATGGGACGGTGAGCTCCAACAACGTATCGAAACGAGTGAGCTCACCAACGGATCGGACGGAGCCCAACGGTATCGTGACGTGAGCTCCAACGGTATCGTGACGGTGACGCTCCAACGGTATCGGACGGTGATCTCCAACTGATCGTGACCGGTGAGCTCAACGGTATCGTGGACGGTGAGCTCCAACGGTATCGGGACGGGAGCTCCAACGTATCGGGACGTGAGCTCCAACGTATCGGACGGTGAGCTCCAACGGTATCGGGACGGTGAGGCTCCAACCAACGGTATCCGACGGTGAGCTCCAACGGAATCGGACGTGAGCCCAACGGTATCGGACGGTGAGCTCAACCAACGGTATCGGACGGGTGAGTCCAACGGTATCGGGACAGTGAGCTCCAACCAACGGTATCGGACGGTGAGCCCAACGTATCGACGCGACTACACGACGAACGGTGGCCCACGTATCGGACGGTGAGCTCCAACAACCGTATCGTGACGTGAGCTCCAAGTATCGGGACGGTGAGCTCCAACGTATCGGACGGTGAGCTCCAACGGTATCCGACGGTGAGCTCCAACGGTATCGGGACGTTGAGCTCCAACCAACGTATCGGACGGTGAGCTCCAAACGGTAATCGGGACGGTGAGCTCCAACCAACGGTATCGGGACGGTTAGCTCCAACCACGGTATCGGACGGGACTCCCAACGGTATCGGCGGTGAGCTCCCACGGTATCGGCGGTGAGCTCCAACCAACGGTATCGGGACGGTGAGCTCCAACCAACGTATCGGGAGTGAGCTCCAACCAACGGTATCGGGACGGTGAGCTCCAACCGAACGATCGGGACGGTGAGCTCCAACGGTATCGGACGGTGAGCTCCACGGTACGGACGTGAGCTCCAACGGTATCGGGACGGTGAGCTCCAACGGTATCGGGACTGTGAGCCCAACGGTTCCGGACGGTAGCTCCAACCGGTATCGGACGGTGAGCTCCAACGTATCGAGGTGAGCTCCAACGGTATCGGGAACGTCTGAGCTCCAACGGTATCGGGACGGGAGCTCCAACGTATCGGGACGGTAGTCCAACCAACGTATCGTGACGTGAGCCAACGGTATCCGGACGGTAAGCTCCATAGTATCGGGACGTGAGCTCCAACGTATCCGGACGTGAGCTCCAACGGTATCGGACGGTAGCTCCAACCAACGGTATCGGGACGGTGAGCTCCACAACGTATCGGGCAGTACTCACCAACGTATCGGACGGTGAGCTCCAACGGTATCGGGACGGTGAGCCCAAACCAAGTCATCGGACGGTGTAGCTCCAACCAACGTTCGGGACGGTGAGCTCCAAACGTATCGGGACGTGAGCTTCAACGGATCGGACGGTTGAGCTCCACGGTATCGGCGGTGAGCTCCAACGGATGGACGTGGGTCCAGTCCGGAACGGTAGCTCCAGTCTCAACGTGAGCTCACATCCGGACGGTGAGTCCAACAACGGTATCCGACGGTGAGCTCCAACGGTTATCGGGACGGTGACTCCAACATTATCGGACGTGAGCTCCAACCAACGTATCGGGACGGTTGGCTCCAACGTATTCGGACGGTGAGCTCCACAGTATCGGACAAGTGACAACATTTCTGTCTACTCCAGCACTTTGCTTTCAAATGATTCATGATTAAAGGTAAGTGCACTTTTGTCCCATATTCTAGCAGCAATGATTACATCAGCTGTGACTCTACAATCTTGTGTTATGCATTCGCTGTTGATGTTGGTGTGCTTCAGATTATTAGTACCCAGTATAAATCATCTATTGTGTTATTTCAGCGTCACTTTCATTGTCAATAAGAATATAAGTTTCTAAACACTTCTACTTCATGTGGATGTTACCATGGTTACGGATAATCCTGAATGAATCGTGAATAATGATGAGTAAGTTAAGGCATAAATATCAGAACCTCCCCCCTTAAAAAAGCTAACCCTCCCTGCTTATTGGAATGGTGGAGTTTAGCATGTCTTGAGGTATGATATAAAATGCTAACCTCCCCTGTTATTGTAATGGTGAGAGGTTAGCATGTCTTGATGGTATGATATTTAAAATGCTAACCTCCCCTGTTATTGTAATGGTGAGAGGTTAGCATGTCTTGGAGGATATGATATAAAATGCTAACCTCCCTATTATTTAATGGTGAGGGTTAGCATGTCTTAGGGTATGATATTGTGTGTCTAATTTTTAAACGGTTCACCGATATGGATGAATATACACTGTATCGGCAGGATAGAAAACAGTACCTTGGTACGACAAAGGGGTGGCGGTCTATTATATTTGTAAACAACAGCTGGTGCACGACATTAAGAAGTCTCGAGGTTTTGCTCGCCGGAGTAGAGGTTATCTCATGATAAGATGTAGACCACACTATTTACCAAGAGAGTTTTCAATCTATATTCTTCGTAGCTGTCTATATACCACCACAAACTGATGTTGGCACTAAGGCCGCACCTCAATGAGCTGTAATTCCGCCATAAGCAACAGGAAACCGCTCATCCAGAGGGTGGCGCTCCTAGTGGCCGGGGACTTTAATGCAGGAAACTTAAAACCATTTTACAATTTTCTTTCCACACACAGACAGAGATCCAGCTGATTACACACCACCACACACACACACACAACAACACACACACACACAACAACACACACACACACCACACACACATAACCACACACACAGAGATCATGCTGGATCCACACTGCACGACACAGACAAGATCCATGCTGATCCACACACAGACAGACCACACACACAGCACAACGACACACAAGATCCATGCTGGATCACACTCACACATCAGACAGAGATCCATGTGGATCCCACACACAACACACACACACACACCCAAACCACACCCCACCCTACACACACACACCACACACACACACACAGAATCCCATGCTGGATCCACACACACAACACCACACACACGACAACACATTGGATTTTGGGTAAGTGTCACTGCCCAGCCGATCCATGCATGGTTAAATCAGGTGTCACCGTGTAGAGTTGGTGTATCACCTCCATGAATTAGTCTGCTAATAGACTGAGTTCTATTAGGAATTCACAACTGGTATTGATGTTCCACTTAACCAGCCTCGTTTGCAGCCCTGACAGAGTTAACCTTACCGCTTGTTTTTCTGTGAGAGACAGAGCAGCTTCAACACCTTCTACAACTCTCTGGTATGAGCGAGTGTGGTAGGACGGAGTGATGCTTCAGGGCCCGTATCCAAAAGAGCATCCGAGTGTACAAATTGGGTAAGTCTGAGAATAAAAAATGACATTTTACTCTTATGGGTAAAAATAAAAGCTAGCATGTACGTCTCTTTAGTCGAAGGAGTCCCACCTAGCGACAGGACATTTAGGAGACCTCTATGAGCGCTCACAGCTTCAGTGTTTACCAGCAGGGTGTTGGCTTTATGTGCACCTCGAAGACATACATTACTGAGGTGCTTGTAGAATAATACATAGTTTTTGATCTATATGCAATGGCTGGAACCGTAATAATCTGAACCATGGAACGAGTATCCTCGATTTTTGATTTCAACACTGATATATGCTAAAGTACTTACAGCCACCATGGGCTAATAAATACACACCGTTTCTTTCCATTATGTGAGATCAACACATCATTGTATTCTGTTATCTTCTTTGGAACGTTACCAGGAGTTGTTAAAAACAAGTTGTCTGGAATTGGGCATGTCTTATATGTTTAATGTTCAATGGTCTATATGTTGTCATTGAAGGAGTCTAGGCTTATGTTAAGTATCATTGTGGTTTGATACAAATTTTGCTTTTAAACAACATCAGAATTTGTTGTTTGTTTTAGTTATGCATCAAAATATTGAGGAAATAATTAAGAGAGGCAAATGAAGTGTGTCAGGTTGAAATTTAAATATCAAACGTATTTACCATTACAACATTGGATGCCAGTCACATTCCACCTGTGGTTGTCTGAACTGTGCTGATAAGTTGACAGCTGGCGATGCTCTCGTGATTGGTTTAATCCTCATCATTCTTGCAAGCATGTCAATGGCGTCATCACATCTTCCTTGGTGGTTCCTCCAAGCCGTCTGAGTTACCAGCTTGAGTATAACTTTTAGGAGTTGATTTTTACTCCAGGCTCGGCAGTTGTGCTAGGTAAGTGTCTAACATCTCCTAAAACCTACTCTGAGCTTGTGTTTTTAACACAATCCTAAAACCTACTCTTATCAGTGTCTTTAACATCATCCTAAAAACCTACTCTAAACAGCTGTCTTAAATCATCCTAAAACTACTCTAACAGTTCTCTTTATCATCATCCTAAAAACCT
>NW_019943545.1:78704-83290 GCF_002910315.2 Salvelinus sp. IW2-2015
TATCGGAACGCTTGTGAGCTCCCAACGGTTCTTATCGGGACGGTGAGCTCCAACGGTATCGGGCGTGAGCTCCAAACAACGGTAATCGGGACGGTGAGCTCCAACGGTTAGTCGGGCGCGGTGAGCTCAACCAGGGAGACGGTGAGCTCCAACCAACGTATCGGGACGGTTGAGCTACCAATGGTGATTCGGGACGGTGAGCTCCAACACGGTATCGGGACGGTGAGCTCACCAAGGTATCGGGACGGTGAGCTCACAACAGTATCGGGACAGGTGACTCCAACGGTATCGGGACGGTGAGCTCCAACAGGATATCGGGCACGGGAGCTCCCACCACCGGTATGGGGACGTGAGCTCCAAACCCACCACGGTATCGGGACGGTGAGCTCACCAACGGTATCGGGACGGGGAGCTCACAACGGTATACGGGACAGTGAGCTCCAAACGGCTATCGGGACGGTGAGCTCCAACGGTATCGACGGTGACAGTGAGCTCCAACCAACGGTATCGGGACGAGTGAGCTCAACCACGGTATCGGGACGGTGAGCTCCAACGGTTAGCGGAACGGTGGCTCCAACCACGGTATCGGACTGAGCTCCAACGGTATCGGGACGGTGAGCTCAAAAAGGCTAATCGGGACGGTGAGCTCACCAACGGTATGACGGAGCAAACGGTTGAGCTCCAACGGTATCAGGTGAACGGACGGGTGAGCTCCAGACCACGGTATCGGGACGAGTGGCTCCAACAACGGTATCGGAAGGTGAGCTCCAACCAACGGTTATCGGACGGTGAGCTCAACTTACCGGTAGTAACGGATGAACGTGAGCTCCAACGTATCGACGGTGAGCTCCAACGTATCGGGACGTGAGCCCAACAGAGTATCGTGACGGTGAAGCTCAACGTATTCGGGACGGTGAGCTCCAACGGTATCGGACGTGAGCTCCAACGGTAATCGGGACGGGACGCTCCAACATCGTCGAGAGTCACATCTATCGGGACCGGTGACTCCACCAACGGTATCGGGACGGTGAGCTCCAACAACGGTATCGGGGACGGTGAGTCTCCAACGATCGGGAAACGGAGGCTCCAACAACGTATCGGGACGGTGAGCTCACCAACGGTATGCGGGACGGTAGCTCCACCAACGGTATCGGGACGGTGTGAGCTCCAACGTATCGGGCAGTGGAGCTCCACCAACGGTATCGGGACGAGTGAGCTCCAAACCAAGGTTTCGGACGAGTAGCTCCAAACGGTATCGGGCGGTGAGCTCCAACAACGGCTATCGGGACGTAGCTCCAACCGGTATCGGGACAGTGAGCTCCAACCAACGGTACGGGACAGTGAGCTCACCGGTATCGGAGACGTGAGCTCCCACGGTATCGGGACGGTGAGCGTCCCAACGGTAATCGGACGGTGAGCTCCAACGGGTATCGGGACGGTGAGCTCCACAACGGTATCGGACAGTGAGCTCCAACAACGTGTATCCGGACGTAGCTCAACAGGTATCGGCGTGAGCTCCAACCAGGTATCGGACGGTAGTCCATACAGGTACGGGACGGTGTCCAACAGTGACGGACGGCTGAGCTCAAACGGGTATACGGACGGTGAGCTCCAACAGCTATCGGGACGGTGAGCTCCAACGGTATCGGACGGTGAGCTCCAACGGATCGGACGGTGACGTCCAACGTATCGGGACGGTGAGCTCCAACCAACGGTATCGGACGGTGAGCTCCAACGGTATCGGACGGGGGAGCTCCAACGGTATCGGGACGGTGAGCTCCAATCAACGGTATCGGGACGGTGAGCTCCAACTGAGTATCGGGACGGTGGAGCTCCAACCAACGGTATCGGGACGGTGAGCTCCAACGGTATCGGACGGTGACTCACACGTGTATCGGGCACGGTGAGCTCCAACGGTATCGGGACGGTGAGCCTCCAGACGGTATATCCTGAACGGTGAGCACCACGTATCGGACGGTGAGCTCCACCGGTATCGGGACAGGTGAGGCTCCAACGGTATCGGACGGTAGCTCCAGTCAGGAACGGTGAGCTCCAACCAACGGTATCGGGACGGTGAGCTCCAACCAACGGTATCGGGACGGTGAGCTCCAACCAACCAGGTATCGGGAACGGTGAGCTTCCACCACGGTATCGGGACGTGAGCTCCAACAACGGTATCGGGACGGTGAGGCCTCCAACGGTATCGGGACGGTGGCTCCAACACACGGTATGCGACGGTGAGCTCCAACCAACGGTATCGGACGGTGAGCTCCAACCAACGAGTATACGGCGGAACGGTGAGCTCCAACCAGATATCAGGTATCGGGCGGTGAGCTCCACGTATCGGGCGAGTGAGCTCCAACGTATACGGACGGAGTTCCAACAGGTATCGGGACGGTGAGCTCCACACGGTATCGGGACGGTGAGCTCCAACGGATCCGGAGCGTGAGCTCCACGGTATCCGGACGGTGAGCTCCAACGTATCGGGACGGTGAGCTCCAACGGTATCGGAACGGTGAGCTCCAACGGATTCGGGACGAGGTGAGCTCCAAACGGTATCGGGACGGTGAGCTCCAACCAACGGTATCGGGACGGTTGAGCTCCAACGGTATCGGGAGGTGAGCTTCCAACGAGTATCGGGACGGTGAGCTAAGATATCCGGCGGTGAGCTCAACGGATCGGGAGGTGAGCTCCCCAACGGTATCGGGACGGTGAGCTCCACATACGGATCGGGCCGGTAGCTCACCAACGTATCCGGACGGTGAGCTCCAACTGGTCTCGCGAACGGTGAGCTCCAACGGTATCGACGGTGAGCTCCAACCAACGGGTATCTCGAGCGGTTCGAGCTCCAACGGTATCGGGACGGTGAGCTGCCAACTATCGGGGACGTGACTCCACCACGATCGGACGGTTGGCTCCAACGGGTACGGACGGTGGAGCTCCAACGGTTCCGGACGGTGAGCTCCAACCAACGGTATCCGGACGGTGAGCTCCAACGGTATCGGGACGGTGAGCTCCAACCAACTGTATCGGGACGGTGAGCTCCAACCAACGGTATCGGGACGGTGAGCTCCAACGGTATCGGGACGGTGAGCTCCAACAGTATCGGGACAGTGACACATTGTTCTGGCTCTACTCCAGCACTTTGCATTTCAAATGATTTCATGATTATAAGGTTAAAGTGCACTTTTTGGTCCCATATTCCTAGCAAGCAATGATTACATCAAGCTTGTGACTCTACAATCTTGTTTGATGCATTCGCTGTTGATGTTGGTGGTGCTTCAGATTATTTAGTACCCAGTAAATCATCTATTGTGTTATTTCAGCGTCACTTTCATTGTCAATAAGAATATAATGTTTCTAAACACTTCTACATTCATGTGGATGTTACCATGGTTACGGATAATCCTGAATGAATCGTGAATAATGATGAGTAAGTTAGAGGCATAAATATCAGAACCTCCCCCCTTAAAAATGCTAACCTCCCCTGTTATTGGAATGGTGAGAGGTTAGCATGTCTTGAGGGTATGATATAAAATGCTAACCTCCCCTGTTATTGTAATGGTGAGAGGTTAGCATGTCTTGAGGGTATGATATAAAATGCTAACCTCCCCTGTTATTGTAATGGTGAGAGGTTAGCATGTCTTGGAGGTATGATATAAAATGCTAACCTCCCCTATTATTGTAATGGTGAGAGGTTAGCATGTCTTGAGGGTATGATATTTGTGTGTCTAATTTTTAAACGGTTCACCCGATATGGATGAATATACACTGTATCGGCAGGATAGAACAGTAGCCTCTGGTACGACAAGGGGTGGCGGTCTATTTATATTTGTAAACAACAGCTGGTGCACGACATCTAAGGAAGTCTCGAGGTTTTGCTCGCCGGAGGTAGAGTATCTCATGATAAGATGTAGACCACACTATTTACCAAGAGAGTTTTCATCTATATTCTTCGTAGCTGTCTATATACCACCACAAACTGATGTTGGCACTAAGGCCGCACTCAATGAGCTGTATATTCCGCCATAAGCAAACAGGAAACCGCTCATCCAGAGGTGGCGCTCCTAGTGGCCGGGGACTTTAATGCAGGGAAACTTAAATCCATTTTACCAATTTTCTCTCCACACACAGACAGAGATCCATGCTGGATATTCATGGAGGCTGGACACCAGACTTCCCCCACGGTGACCCTCGATTTAACCATGCCATGGATGGCCTGGCATGGGACACTTACCCAAATCCAATGGTGTCTGTTTGTGTGTCGTGTGTTGTGTGTGATTCCAGCATGGATCCTCGGGTGTTGTGTCTTGTGTGTGTGTGTGGTTTGTGATGATTGGGTGTGTGCGGTGTGTGGATCCAGCATGATCTCATGTCTGTGTGAGTTGTGGATCCAGCATGGATATCTCTGTGATGTGTGTGTGTGTGTGTGTGTTGTCGTCTGTGTGTGGAATCCAGCATGGATCTCGTCTGTTGTGACGAGTTGGATTCAGCAGATCTCTGTGTGTGGTGTGTGTGCTGTGTGTGTTGTGTGTGTGGTGTGTGTGTGGTGTGTGTGTGTGTGTGTGTGTGTGTGTGTGGTGTAT
>NW_019943545.1:83492-85490 GCF_002910315.2 Salvelinus sp. IW2-2015
CACACACACACACACACACACACACACACACACACACACACACACACACACACACACACACACAGAGATCCATGCTGGATCCACACACACACACACACACACACAGACACACCCATTGGATTTGGGTAAGTGTCACTGCCAGGCCATCCATGCATCGGGTTAAATCAGGGTCACCGTGGTGAAGTCTGGTGTTCCAGCCTCCATGAATAGTCTGCTAGATAGACTGCAGGTCTACTTAGCGAATTCACAACTGGGTTATTATGTTTCACACTTAACCAGCCTCGTTTTGACAGCCCTCTGACAGAGTATAACCTTACCGCTTGTTTTTCTGTGAGAGACAGAGCATCTTTCAACACCTTCTACAACTCTCGGGTATGAGCGAGTGTGGTAGGACGGAGTGATGCTTCAGGGCCCGTATCCAAAAGAGCATCGCAGTGTACAAAATTGGTGGTAAGTGCTGAGAATAAAAATGACATTTTACTCTTATGGGTAAAAATAAAAGCTATGCATGACGTCTCTTTAGTCGTAAGAGTCCCACCTAGTCGACAGACATTTAGGAGACCTCATGAGCTGCCTTCACCAGTTCAGTGTTACCAGCAGGTGTGTTGGTTCAGTGCACCTCAGACATACAATTACTGAGGTGTTGTTAGAATAATAATAGTTTTGATCTATATGATCGAACCGTAAATAATCTGAAACCTACATGGAACAGTATCTCTCGAGCTTTTGATTTCACATGATATATGCCTAAGTACTTACAGCCACCGGGCTAATAAATACACACCGTTTTCTTTCCATTATTGGATCAACCCTACATCATTGTTATTTCCTGTTATCCTTTTTGGAACGTTACAACGAGTTGTTAAAAACAAGATGTCTGAATTGGGCATGTCTATATGTTTATGTTCATGGTCTATATGTTTGCAATTGAAGGCGTCTAGTGCTTATGTAAACTATCATTGTGGTTGATAACAATTATTTCTGCTTTTAACAACCATCAGAATTTGTTTGTTGTTTTAAAGTTATGCATGCCAACATATTAGGAAATAATTAAGAGTAGGCAAATGAATTGTGTCAGGTGAAAATTATATCAAACGTTTTACCATTACAACATTTGATGCACAGTCACATTCACTGTGGTTGTCTGAACTGTGCTGTAGAGTTCACAGCTGGCGATGCCTCATCGTGATTGGTTAATCCTCATCATTTGCAACGATGTCAATGAGCGTCATCACCATCTTTCCTTTGTGGTTCCTCCAACCGTCGTGATTACCAGCTGAGATAAACTTTTAGGGAGTTGATTTTACTCCAGGCTCGGAGTTAGTCTAGGAAGTGTCTTAACATCATCCTAAAACCTACTCTGAGCTGTGTCTTAACACCATCCTAAAACCTACTCTGAACAGTGTCTTAACATCATCCTAAAACCTACTCTGAACAGTGTCTTAACATCATCCTAAAACCTACTCTGAACAGTNAAACCTACTCTGAACAGTGTCTTAACATCATCCTAAAACCTACTCTGAACAGTGTCTTATCATCATCCTAAAACCTACTCTGAGCAGTGTCTTAACATCATCCTAAAACCTACTCTGAACAGTGTCTTAATAACATCATCCTAAAACCTACTCTGAGCAGTGTCTTAATAACATCATCCTAAAACCTACTCTGAACAGTGTCTTAGCATCATCCTAAAACCTACTCTGAGCAGTGTCTTAGCATCATCCTAAAACCTACTCTGAGCAGTCTTAACATCATCCTAAAACCTACTCTGAGCAGTGTCTTATCATCATCCTAAAACCTAATCTGAGCAGTGTCTTAGCATCATCCTAAAACCTACTCTGAGCTGTGTCTTAACACCATCCTAAAACCTACTCTGAGCAGTGTCTTAACATCATCCTAAAGGAGAGGTAGGAGGAGGGCTAGGGGAGGAGAGGTGAGAGAAGGAGGAGGGCTAGAGGAGGAGAGGTGGGAGGAGGAGAGGTGAGAGGAGGAGGAGGG
>NW_019943545.1:89059-90157 GCF_002910315.2 Salvelinus sp. IW2-2015
ATAGACAGTAACAGCAGTATACTGTAGGTAGGGGTAAATGATAGATAATAGACAGTAACAGCAGTATACTGTAGGTAGGGGTAAAGTGACTAGACAACAGGATAGATAATAGACAGTTGCAGCAGCGTATGTGGTGAGTGTGGAAGTGTGTGTGTGTGTGTGTGGGTGTGTGGGTGTAAGTGTGTGGGTGTAAGTTTGTCGTGTCGTGGCTATCATTAATGTGTTTGACTGTTATTTTATAAAATAATGACATACTGCATTAAATTATTACGCGATTAAATGAATCATATAATAATTAATTAAGTAATAATCTGGGGCACCACGGGAATTGTTATTTAACAAGTTACTATCTCCCGACTAAACTCACCTCATCAGTTTCATTCTGAATGTCGCAAAATCCTTGCATATCAGCACGAAGCATAAATGATGAATCAGCAATATACAAATTGGCTTAATTATTTATTTACTAACTAACTCAATAATCATACAGAAATACATAAACACACGGTATAGTTATTGGTTACTAACACAATGCAATGAGAGGTCCCTAGTGGACTAAACCGATATGACGGCTTGTTACACAAAATGGCGGATTCAAAAGAGAGGGAAAGAGAGAGAGAGAGAGAGACAAAGGAATTCAACTAGCGTACATACAGCTGATAACGATGCTCATGGAAATGTGAATATTTTGCACATGAACGGCCGCTCATTTGAATGAATTGCAGTGTACATATTTATGTATGTATGTCTTTGATGTCTGTCTTTTGAAAACACTCAATCCATCTATGGGGAGTAATTCGACAGGAAGTCTCTGGTTGTGGAAGTCTCTGGTTGTGGAAGTCTCTGGTTGTGGAAGTCTCTGGTTGTGGAAGTCTCTGGTTGTCCACCAGAGGTCACCGTTTCCTTCGTAGCTGTAGCTTCTCTGCCTCGGAGTGTCTGTTAGACCGGATATTCCAGAGGAAGTGTCTGTTAGACCGGATCTTCCAGAGGAAGTGTCTGTTAGACCGGGTCTTCCAGAGGAAGTGTCTGTTAGACCGGGTCTTCCGGAGGAAGTGTCTGTTAGACCGGATCTTTCAGAGGAAGTGTCTGTTAGACCGG
>NW_019943545.1:90785-96053 GCF_002910315.2 Salvelinus sp. IW2-2015
CGGAGGAAGTGTCTGTTAGAACGGGTCTTCCGGAGGAAGTGTCTGTTAGACCGGGTCTTCCGGAGGAAGTGTCTGTTAGACCGGCTGTTCCGGAGGAAGTGTCTGTTAGACCGGCTGTTCCGGAGGAAGTGTCTGTTAGACCGGCTGTTCCGGAGGAAGTGTGTGTTAGGGCGGATCTTTCAGAGGAAGTGTCTGTTAGAACGGATCTTTTCAGAGGAAGCGTTTGTTAGAATGGATCTTTCAGAGTACCACCTGGTGGTTCTCGGTCGAGGTTACTAGACTAAAGTAGTTAAACAGCTGCAGACTGAATGTTCCTGTGTAGTCTTCTTCTTCTTCTTCTTCTTCTTTGAGAGAGAGTTTCTAACGATTTTGTACCTTTCAGCTCATGTTGTCGGTCACGCTGGTCTAATGTAGTGCTAGAACAATTTTACACATCCGGCAATTTAAATTCCTACCATTTCAACATGCAGCCACACTCCACGTTTTTCTGGTCTGGCGTGAATTTCGTCACGGGTCATTTTATACACTCTGGAAAAAGGGCGGTTCCATTACGTTTGGCATAATGTCTGTGGTCACGTTGGCGTGGTTACTGACTGGATAAAACTTTTCTGAGAAAATCAATTCTCATTCAGAAGGCTAACATCACATTTCATCTTTTCACAAATAGTTTCATATTTATTCATATGAAGTTCCACAACATTTAGATGTAAACCGGACAGCTGGGAAACACTGTACACTTTCAGAGATACAGTTACGTAGTTCTACCGTCTTTAATGATAGCACCAAATCGTAATGAATTCGACAGGATTGTTCTTTAAACATTCCAAATGTTTGGATTACAGAAATATTGTTTCAGTGTCTTGGATGTCACAGTGCTACAAAATCTCTCTCTGTTGTAAACAAAGGGATTTTTAGCTTCCATTTCTGCAGAGTGGGAGAGAGAGAGTTCCTGCTGGTATTTACGACCATCATAAAACAGCCAACTTCACCCCTCTCCCCCTCTGCGGGAGAGAGGGGGCGCTGTAGAGCGGACCCACTGTAACCTGATCCTTCGGATCCTCACAGGAGAGTCATGACACAGTGTAATTATGTGTGAGTGAGTGTGTGTGTAGAGTCCAGTGTGTGTGCATAGAGTCTGTGCAAAAAATGGTCAATGGAGGTCGTCCGTTTAGCCATTTGATTAGCTGATCAGCAGTCTTGTCTTATGGCTTGGGGGGGTAGAAGCTGTTCAGAGTCCTGTTGCTTCCAGACTTGGTACATTGGTACCGCTTGCTGTGACGTAGCAGAGAGAACAGTCTGTGGCTTTGGTGGCTGAAGTCAGATTTATTTGGGGCCTTCCTCTGACACCGCCTGGTATATAGGTCCAGGTTGGCAGGGAGCTCGGCCCCAGCCTCTATAGCGCTTTGTGGTCCGGTGTCACGGAATCCCCCGGTACTGCTGCTCATTCCGTTCTATGTCATGCCGGAGGTCTATGTCACCGGCCTTCTAGGCGTCACTGAACTGGATCATCACCACCAACCCCGGACTTTCTTGTCTCATTACGCACACCTGGTTCCCATTCCCCCCTGAGTAGTAGGTGTATACATGTGCTCTCTGTACCCCATTGTCCTTGTTGATTATTGTCCCATGTCCATTGGTCTTGTGAGTACCTGTGCTCTGTTGTATCGGCTTTCGTGCTACGTGTTATTGTGCATTTGTTACTACGGGTCTTAACCCGTAGTAACTTAATTAATTAACTTAATTAATTAACTTAATTAATTTTAGCGGTTTTCACCTCACTCTTTTGTTTGGGTTACATCCCTGTGTTATATATATATATATATATATATACAGTGGGGAGAACAAACAAGTATTTGTCATACACTCCTGCCTGGATCTTTGAAAGTTTTCCCTACTTACAAAGCAATGTAAGGGTTCTGTAATTTTTTATCCCTGACGGTATCATCTTTCAAACTGTGAGAGACGTGAATCTAACAACAAAAATCCAAATAATCACATTGTAATGATTTTTTAAGTAATAATTTGCATTTTATTTGCATGAATACAGTATCTTTGATCACCTACAACTCTAGTAAGAATTCCGGCTCTCACAGACCTGTTAGTTTTGTCTTTATAAAGCCTCCCTGTTCTCCACTCAATTACCTGTAATTAAACTGCAACCTGTTTTGATAAACTTGTTACCCTGTATAAAAGACACCTGTACACCACTCAATCAAACAGACTCCAATCTCTTCCACAATGGCCAAGACCAGAGAGCTGGCTGGTAAGTGACACCAATCAGGGATAAAATTGTTCAGACCTGCACAAGGCTGGGATGGGCTACAGGGACAATAGGCAAGCAGCTTGGTGAAAAGGCCAACTGTTGGCGCAATTATTAGAAAATGGTAGAAGTTGAAGATGTACGGTCAACCACCCTCGGTCTGGGGCTCCATGCAAGATCCTCAGCCTCGTGGGCATCAATGATCATTGAGAAATGGTGAGGGATCAGCCCAAAACTACACGGCAGGACCTGGTCCAATGACCTGAAGAGAGCTGGGACCCGACAGTCTCAAAGAAAACCATTAGTAAAGATCACACTAACATACCCGTCATGGATTGAAATCCCGCTGCAGCGCATGGCGAAGGTCCCGCCTGCTCAAGCCAGACGCCATTTCCAGCCCCGTCTGAATTTGCCAATGACGCATTCTTTTCTTTTCTTCTGTCTCTGGAATGATCCATTGAGGCATGGTCAATGGGAGATAACGGTCATCTGTGGTCTGATGAGACTAAATAGAGCTTTTTGGTCTAAAACTTCCACATTCCGCGTTCGTGTGTTTGTTGTGTCTAGGTTGAAGAAGAATCCGGTTGAGTTACACTCACCCCCAAGAACACCTCTCTTCCACCGTCGAGAGCATGGAGGTGGAAACATGATTTCTTTGGGGATGCTTATTTCTGCAAAGGGGACAGGACGACTGGCAACCATATTCGAGGGGAGGAATGGATGGCCATGTATCTCTGGGCGAGATCTTGGCCATCCACCACCAATCCCTCTCCTTCCCGGTCAGTAGGAGCACTTGACAGATGGGTCGTCGGCTGGATCTCCAGCGATTGACAACGACGCTCGAAAACACACATTCTGCCGGTGTCGGAACTAAGGAAGTGGCTCCGGTAAGAAGCATCTCAAGGTCCTGGAGTGGCCTAGCCAGTCTCCCAGGACCTGAACGCCAATAGAAGTAATCTCCTTGGAGGACGCTGAATAGTCTCGCATATTGGCCCAGACGGCAGCGCGTGTTCTTTCCACTCCGCTGTTCCTCCGACATCCTGAAGGATCTGGAGAAGGTCTAGGTATGTTATGGCAGGAGTGGCAAGAAATCCCCTGCGCAGTGTGTTGGTGCAAATAACCTGCTCTGGTCATAACTACAGAATCCGTAATGTGCATCTGTTTTCTCTCTCTCTCTCTCTTTGTATTGTCAAAGCTAAATCAGGTTTCCTGTACCCCATACTATTAAAGTTCTGCTTTCTGATGTACAAAATTACTTATGTCATGCGCTTCTATTTTCTGCACAGATATATCATGTTCTAATTAATTACTTATCAAAAATCATAAATGTCCTGTATTTCTCTGGATTTTTGTTTATAGATTCCGTCTCTCACAGTTTAAGTGTCTACCTTTTTGATAAAAATTACAGACGTTCTACATGCTTTAAGTAAGTTCTGGAAAAAAACTCTCTCTGCCAAAAATACGGGCTCCAAGTGTATCACAATACTTTCTCCCCACTGTATATATATATATATTTATAATTTATAATATATTATAAATAATTATAATTGACAATTATATCTTACTATAAATTATAGTATATTATTTATATATATATATATATAATAAGTAGAACTATTACGTGTTGTTTTGGGCTCCTCGTCCACATCGTTTTCATAGCGTTACTTGATTTGGGTGGAGTAATACCAAAAACCTTATTCGTATTCCTTCGCGGCTGTATCCTATCATTATACAGCGTGAACATCGGTGCCCTTGAGTTTCGCCAAATGATCTTCATGGTGCACTGTATCGAGGCGATGAGCGTAATTTAGCCATCTAACACCTCAAATACGGAATGTAACCGACATTCTCTCTCTCTATCCACTCTCCACATCAACAAGGAGACAGGTGCGGGAGAATCCATATCATCTCTCAATTGTGTACACAGAGATCGCTGCAACCTCCTTGATTGATCGAGTAAATCATCTATTCCGTCTGACGGATCTTCTCGTCTCTCTTGAGATTTGCCTGGCTGCCACGAAGTTGTTTTAACTATTTATTCTAGTTAGAATTTTTTTGATCGATATGCTCTACTAAGCAACACATTAGACCACTGGGGCATTGACACGTAGGACTAGCCTAATTATGGTTTAGAATGTAGTAGGGGCCCTAGTAACTGAAAGTTGCTTGCTAGATTTCAATCCCCTTTGGAGGCGCTGGGCATTGTAGACGTATGCTTTATCGTATAGGTAAAATCTGTCCGGTTCTTGCCAGCTTGTCGCTGCCCCTGAACTCAAGAGGCAGTTAACCCCACTGTTCCATAGGCCGTCGAGTTTGTAAATAAGAATTTTTGTTCTTGAACATGGACTTGCCTATGTTAAATAAAGGTTAATAAAAAAATATTTATAATAACAGGGTTGAAGACGATGTCTTGCAATGGCCGGGATGAATGTGGAGTAGTCGGAAGTTACATACACCTTAGCCAAAAACATTTAACACTCAGTTTTCACAATCCTGGTGCATTTAATTCAAGGTAGAAACAAAATTCCCTGTTTTTAGGTCAGTTAGGTATCTACACTTATTTTTAGAAGATTTATTTCAAGCTTAATTCTTATTGTCATGATTACACATTCCAGTGGTTCAAGAGGGTTTACATACACTCAATTTATTTTGGTAGCATTGGCCTTTAAATTGGTTTAACTTGGGTCAAACGTTTCGGGGAGCCTTCCACAGACTTCCCAATAAAGGTTTGGTTGATTTTTGGCCCATTCCTCCTGACCATAGAGCTGGTGACTGGTGCAGGTTTTTTTGGCCTCCTCTGCTCGCACACGCTTTTTCAGTTCTGCCCACAAATGTTCTGTATGTTTGAGGTCAGGGCTTGTGATGGCCCATTCCAATACCTTGACTTTGTTGTCCTTAAGCATTTTGCAACAACTTTGGAAGTATGCTTGGGGTCATTGTCCATTTGGAGACCCATTTGCTAATCAGCTTTAACTCCCTGACTGATTCTTAGATGTTGCTTCAATATT
>NW_019943545.1:96715-102803 GCF_002910315.2 Salvelinus sp. IW2-2015
CCCTAACCGACTTGCCAAAACTATAATTTTGTGAACAAGACATTTGTGGAGTGGTTGAAAAACAAGAATTATTGACTCCAACCTCAGTGTATGTAAACTTCCGACTTCAACTGTATAGTGCCCTATGGATCCTGGTCAAATGTAGTGCACTACATAGGAATAGGGTGTATGTAAACTCTGACTTTGGCTGTAATAGGGATCTACTAGATTTCTCCTCACAGCCCTGCTACTGCTGCTGCTCTGTGGCATCGCTGAGAAACCAGTGGACTAGGTCATGGAGGTGGGCCTGCATGGAGATCGTTCTAATTCTGCACTGCAGCTCACTGCGGGGGATGGGCTGGGGGCCGATGACCAGTCAGTACTGGGGAGATGGCTGGGGGCCGATGACCAGTCAGTACTGAGGAGATGGCTGGGGGCGATGACCAGTCAGTACTGGGGATGGGCTGGGGGCCGATGACAAGTCAGTACTGGGGAGTGGGCTGGGGGCCGATGACCAGTCAGTACTGGGAGATGGCTGGGGCCGATGACAAGTCAGTACTGGGGGAGAGGGCTGGGGCCGATGACCAGTCAGTACTGGGGGAGATGGGCTGGGGCCGATGACAAGGCAGTACTGGGGAGAGGGCTGGGGGCGATGACCAGTCAGTACTGGGGAGATGGGCTGGGGGCCGATGACCAGTCAGTACTGGGGGAGATGGGCTGGGGCCGGTGACCAGTCAGGGCTGGGGCCGGTGACCAGTCAGTGCTGGGGGCCGTGACCAGTCAGTCGGGGGCCGGTGACCAGTCAGTACTGGGGAGATGGGCTGGGGGCCGATGACCAGTCAGTACTGGGGAGATGGGCTGGGGGCCGATGACCAGTCAGTACTGGGGGCAGAGAACAAAACCATTGGCTGGTGTTTGTGCCTTGAAAAATAAAAAAGTAGAGGGCCTTCAGAAAGTATTCTCACCCCTTGACTTTTCTCACATGTTGTTGTGTTACAGCCTGCATTTAAAATGGATTAAATTCAGATTTTGTGTCACTGGCCTACATACAATACCCCATAATGTCAAAGTGGAATTAGGTTTTTAGAAATGCTTAGAAATGAATAAAAAATGAAAAGCTGAAATGTCTTGAGTCAATAAGTATTCAACCCCTTTGTTATGTCAAGGAGCCTAAATATGATCAGCAGTAAACATGTGCTTAACAAGTCACATAATAAGTTACATGATTGTTTAATGATTATCTCGTCTCTGTACCCCACACATACAATTATCTGTTAGGTCCCTCAGTCCAGCAGTGAATTTCAAACACAGATTCAACCACAAAGACCAGGGAGGTTTTCCAATACCTCGTTAAGAAGGGCACCTATTGGTAGATGGGTAAAAATAAAACTGACATTGAATATCCTTGGGAGCATGATGAAGTTATTAATTACACGTTGGATTGTGTATCAATACACCCAGTCTCTACAAATACACAGGCGTCCTTCCTAACTCAGTTGCTGGAGAGGAAGGAAACTGCTCAGGGATTTCACCATGAGGCCAATGGTGACTTTAAAACTGTTAGAGTTTATTGGCTGTGATGGGAGAAAACTGAGGATGGATCAACAACATTGTAGTTACTCCACAATACTAACCTAAATGACAGAGTTAAAAGAAGGAATCCTGTACAGAATAAAACTATTCCAAAACATGCATCCTGTTTACAATACGGCACTAAATTAAAACTGCCAAAAATTGATCAAAACAATTAACTTTATGTCCAAACTTTACATTTGGGGCAAATCCAACACAACACATCACTGAGTACCACTTCATATTTTCAAGCATGGTGGTGGCTGCATCATGTTATGGGTATGCTTGTCATCGGCAAGGACTAAGGCGTTTGTTAGGATAAAAAGAAACAGAATAGAGCTAAGCACAGGCAAAACAGACACAGTGAGACAAATCCACCTTTCAGCAGGACAGTAACTTAAAAAAACAAGGCCAAATATACAGTGGAGTTGCTTACCAAGACTGACATTGAATGTTCCTGAGTGGCCTGGTTACAGTTTTGACAATGACCTGTTTTCAACCACTCGCCTGCCATTGGCTGCATGTCCTATGGGTGGTGGACCATTCTTGATACACACAGGAAACTGTTGAGTGTTAAAAACCCAGCAGCGTTGCAGTTCATGACTCAAACCGGTGCACCAGGCTACCTACTACCAGACCCCGTTCAAAGGCACTTAAATATTTTGTCAATTCACCCTCTGAATGGAACACATACACAATCCATGTCTCAAGGCATAAAAATCCTTCTTTAACCTGTCTCCTCCCCTTCATCTACACTGATTGTAGTGGATTTAACATGTGACATCAATAAGGGATCATAGCTTTCACCTGGATTCACCTGGTCAGTCTGTGTTATGGAAAGAGCAGGTATTCCTAATGTTTTGTACACTCTGCATATTGGTAGGTCTCTTGGTAGGTCTCTGCTGTTTCGATAGGGTTCTGCTGTGTAGATAGGTCTCTGCTGTTTCGATAGGGTTCTGCTGTGTAGATAGGGTTCCGCCGTGTCGATAGGGTTCCGCCGTGTCGATAGGGTTCCGCCGTGTCGATAGGGTTCCGCCGTGTCGATAGGGTTCCGCCGTGTCNGTGTCGATAGGGTTCCGCCGTGTCGATAGGGTTCCGCCGTGTCGATAGGGTTCCGCCGTGTCGATAGGGTTCCGCCGTGTCGATAGGGTTCTGCCGTGTAGATAGGTCTCTTAGGTTCAGTCTGTTTGAGTTTAACCAGTCACTGTTGACTGACATCCTTGCATGTCCATTTTTAAAAACCCCACAAAAATATTAGTATGATAATGTGTTGCCTCTCAGGTAACCGGTAGTTTTGGGCTCGCCAGTAGTCTAACCCTCCAGTGGGTTGTGATGTATGTCTGCAGGCTGAACCTGTTATCACGGTGTGATGGCCGACATTCACCCTGTAATTGGCTTGGGGGAAGTGGGCATTTTCCATCAACACAACACAGTTTTAGCCTAGCAGACAATGAAAGGTTACCGATAGCAACTAGATATAGAGTAGGGTAAACGTAAGCATCTGGTTTTGACTAGATCAGATTGTGTATCTGTTCTGCCTGGCATTTAGATTGTCCTGTAATCTGATAGTCTGGTTCTATTTATTTTAACTAACTTGTCCATGGATGTGTCTGCTCTACAGTACCGTGTCATGGACACATTCGTGCATTTTATATAGTTTGGATACAGGATGCTGATTTGGCTTTAAACAGCATTTAGCTGTGTGTATGTGAGATTGTATCCCATGAATATGACATTTAGCCTTTTCACCTTGATAAAACGGCTACATCAAGAACAGCTCTACATGCCCATGTAGAAAACAAGTGTTTAGAAGTGTCTCTCTGTCTCTCTCTCTCTGTCTCTCTCTCTCTGTCTCTCTCTCTCTCTCTCTCAATTCAATTCGCTTTATTGGCTTTATTGGCAATTCGCTTTATTGCCAAAGCTTATTTTGGATATTTACAATATAAAAATAAATAAAATGAGAATAAAAATTGTCAACGTGACAACAGTAACAACAATAACCAAGGGTCAAAATAACCAACACATTCAACAATAACAATAAGCATACAGTAGAGGACATTGGTCTGTTGATTGGTCTGTCAGACACTGTCCCTCAACTTATGGCAGGCAGCAATGTAGTGCGCTGCCAACCCACAGCTCTCTGCGTCCTCCCCCAACAGGACTGGTAGCCTACTCTCATCAGAGAGGTCTTTGAAACCTTGAATAAGAGTTTCAAATTTGGGGAAATTACACTCTCTAATTGTTTTATATTTTTGACATTTTGTCAGGAAATGCAGCTCCGTCTCAGGTTCTGCTGTTGTGCAGTGGTTGCACAGCCTTTCCTCTACAGGGAGCCAGGTTTTCCTGTGTCTACCCTTCTCAATGGCAAGGCTGTGCTCACTGAGCCTGTACTTTGTCAAGGTTTTTCTAAGGTTTTGATCAGTAACCATGGTCAATAAGTTTGCCACGGTGTACTGTCGATTTAGGGCCAGATAACACTGCATTTTGCTTTGTGCTTGTGCTTGTGTTTCCCAATAAGCAATATAGTTTTGTTTTGACTGTGTTGTAATTTGGTTTATCCTGATTGATTGGATGTTCTGGTCCTGAGGCTTCAGTGTGTTAGTAGAACAGGTTTGTGAACTCAGCCCCAGGACCAGCTGGATGAGGGGACTCTTTTCTTTGCTCAGCTCTTGGCATTGCAGGGCTTGGTAATGATATGAGAGGGGGTCACTGTATTTTCCAAAACTTAATTGCTCTTTTTTGAGTTTTTATTATTAGTGGATATTGGCCTAATTCTGCCAAAAAACTATTGTTTGTAGTTTTCCTCTGGACATGTAGGAGAATCTTACAGAACTCTGCATGCAGGGTTTCAATGGGGTGTTTGTCCCATTTCATGAAGTCTTGTTTTGCAAGTGGACCCCACACCTCGCTGCCATAAAGTGCAATTGGTTCAATGACATATTCAATTAGTTTTAGCCAAATTGTAATAGGTATTTCAATTTGAATTTGCTTTTTAATGGTGTAGAATGCCCTGCGTGCTTTCTCTCTCAGTTCATTGACTGCCTCATTAAGGTGTCCAGTTGAGCTTATGTAACGGATGTGAAATGGCTAGCTAGTTAGCGGGTACGCGCTACTAGCATTTCAATCAGTTACGTCACTTGCTCTGAGACTTAAGTAGGGTTTCCTTGCTTCTGCACAGGGCCGCGGCTTTTGAGTGGAGCGACTGGGTAACCGACGCTTTCGTGGTGACTGTATTTGAATGTGTGCAGAGGGCCCTGGTTGCCCGTGTCGGGGCGAGGGGACGGTGTAAAGTTATACTGTTACACTTATTTTTAAACCTTTTTTAAATTTTAATAGGTATTTCAATTTGAATTTGCTTTTTAATTGCGTAGAATGCCCTGCGTGCTTTCTCTCTCAGTTCATTCACTGTTTCATTAAGGTGTCCAGTTGAGCTTATTTTTAAACCTAAGTAATTGTAGTGTGTGCAGTACTCTATATATTTTGTACCAATTGAGAACTTTTGTTTAATTCCCTGAGATCTGGATCTTCTCTGGAAAATCATTATTTTAGTCTTTTTGTGGTTTACTGCCAGGGCCCAGGTCTGGCAGTACTGCTCTAGCAGGTCCAGGCTCTGCTGTAGGCCATGTGCTGTGGGTGACAGCAGGCATAGGTCATCTGCGAAGAGTAGACATTTAACTTCTGAATTGTGAAGACTAATACCAGGGGCTGAGGATTTTTCTAGTATAGTGGCCAATTCGTTGATGTAAATATTGAAGAGTGCAGGGCTCAGATTGCAACCCTGACGAAGGCCCCGCCCCTGGTTAAAGAATTCTGTTATTTTCTTACCAATTTTAATGCTGCACGTATTGCCAGTATACATTGATTTAATTATGTCATATGTTTTACCCCCTACACCACTTTCAATAACTTTGTAGAACAGTCCTGTATGCCAAATAGAATCAAACGCTTTTTGGAAGTCGATAAAGCAAGCGTATATTTTGGTGGACATGTTTATCTGTCAGGGTGTGTAGGGTGTAAATATGATCAGTTGTGCGATGTTTTGGTATAAATCCAATTTGGCTTTTACTGTGCTTATTAAGGAAGTTTAGAACTCTTACATTGATAATACTACAGAAAACCTTCCCCAGGTTACTGTTCACGCAAATGCCTCTGTAATTGTTAGGGTCAAATTTGTCTCCGTTCTTAAAGATTGGGGTTATGAGTCCTTGATTCCAGATGTCAGGGAAATAACCTATACTCAGGATCAAATTAACCAGTTTTAATATAGCCAATTGAAATTTTGCACTAGTGAGTTTGAGAATCTCATTTAGGATGCCATCAAGGTCCGCATGCCTTTTTTGGTTCTGAGTGAACGTTTATAGAGTTTAAGTCTCACAGTAATGAAGGTGTAATTCACCATTATTTGGGTCTCTGTGCTTTTGGTTGGATAGTGTTCTAAGTTTTCTCTCTCTCTCCCTCTCTGTGTGTCTCTCTCTGTCTGTGTCTCTCTCTCTCTCTCTCTCTCTCTCTCTCTCTCTCTCTCTCTCTCTCTCTCTCT
>NW_019943545.1:105091-106060 GCF_002910315.2 Salvelinus sp. IW2-2015
CCCCACTCTCCTGGTCTAATAAACCCCACTCTCCTGGTCTAATAAACCCCACTCTCCTGGTCTAATAAACCCCACTCTCCTGGTCTAATAAACCCTACCTCTTCTTTTGCATTCTTGCTTTTGCCACATTTCACAACGAAAACGCCTTCAGTGATCATGAATAATGATTAAAGGAGCTGTTATTTGCACACAGAGAGAGACGTTCTTCTCAGTCCTACTGCCTCCAACTCCTTTAACTCAAACCCCTTCTGAGTTAAATGTGAATATAAAATAGGCCTACAAGTGAGGTCCTGTAAACAGAACACAAGCAGACAATGAACACTGGTTAAGAGGGGGGGGTGAGAAAATAAAAATAATAAAACAAGCCTAGCTAAAAAAGCAAATAGACAATGGCTTCTTTCTCTTGACTATCATAAGAGATCCCCATGACCAAGGCAGGAGAATGCCAACACCCACGTAGATATGAAACAGCCCAGAGAGAGAGAGAGAGAGAAGCCCACTGTGAAAGTCTGGAGGAAATTAGAGGCTGAGCTGATCAGATCAAGCCTCATTGTGCTAATATTGGTTTTTTTTCTCCCCTTGCTTGATTAAAATAGCTGTTTGTTTCTGTTTGTTTGTTTTAAAGCAATAATATGGAACTTGAAAATGCCTGGTCGGTTTTCCTTTACCAAACATTATTCAAAGTTCAGTTGGATGTTCAGTCTATAATTATATTGAATTCTTTCCATTTACCGTTTACCTGTCCTCTGTCCTGTATGTGAATCCGTCTCATTTGGTCTCATGGTGGCTGAGAAGAGAGGGAAAAAGAGGACGTGGGGAGAATTATTTTGTTGATAGGCAACAGAGCAAGTAATGTACACACAGGAGAGAGAAGAGGTATGCTATGAGGAGGAGAGAGAGAGAAGAGGTAGGGTATGAAGAGGAGAGGGAGAGAGAGAAGAGGTAGGGTATGAGAGGGGGAAAGAGAGG
>NW_019943545.1:107472-115643 GCF_002910315.2 Salvelinus sp. IW2-2015
CAGTCACGTGTAACTGTGTGTTCATCGTCTCAGTCACGTGTAACTGTGTGTTTCATCGTCTCAGTCACGTGTACTGTGTGTTTCATCGCTCAGTCACGTGTAACTGTGTGTTTCATCGTAGTTCACGTGTAACTTGTGTGTTTCATCGTCTCAGTCACGTGTAACTGTGTGTTTCATCGTCTCAGTCACGTGTAACTGTGTGTTTCATCGTCTCATCACGTGTAACTGTGTGTTTCATCGTCTCAGTCACGTGTAACTGTGTGTTTCATCGTCTCAGTCACGTGTAACTGTGTGTTTCAATCGTCAGTCACGTGTAACTGTGTGTTTCATCGTCTCAGTCACGTGTAACTGTGTGTTTTCATCGTCTCAGTCACGTGTAACTGTTGTTTCATCGTCTAGTCACGTGTACTGTGTGTTTCATCGTCTCAGTCACGTGTAACTGTGTGTTTCATCGTCTCAGTCAGTCGTGTGTTTTCTTTTCTCCCTTCCAGAAAGATGACTTCTGGATGTGTCACTGAGGAGCAGAACCACTGGAGCAGCTGAGGACTGTCTGGGACGCCCTGCTGGCATAGCAGGAGGTTACCATGGAGATACGGAGGGTTACACAGTTGACTCTGAAGCTTGATGACATCATCGTGTGATTCAACTAGCTAGATGTCATTCTGATAGCAAGAGAAGAACCTGTTACCTGCAGATATACCCGGATGGATGGATGTGATGGATGAATGAATGAATGGATGGATGGACACTGTAGCAAAGACATTCTACTATTTCTACTGTAGTTTACTTTAAGGACTCCCTCTGTAACACCACGTCGTTGAGGAGACCTCCCTCTGTACACACGTCGTTGAGGAGGACTCCCTCTGTACACCACGTCGTTGAGGAGACCTCCCTCTGTGACACCACGTCGTTGAGGAGGACCTCCCTCTGTAACACCACGTCGTTGAGGAGGACCTCCCTCTGTAACACCACGTCGTTGAGGAGGACCTCCCTCTGTAACACCACGTCGTTGAGGAGGACCTCCTCTGTGACACCACGTCGTTGAGGAGGACCTCCCTCTGTAAACCACGTCGTTGAGGAGACCTCCCTCTGTAACACCACGTCGTTGAGAGGAGATGGTTAACCTCTCTAGGGTATGTGGGACGGTAGCGTCCCACCTCGTCAACAGCCAGTGAAACTGCAGGGCGCCAAATTCAAAACAACAGAATCCCAGAATTATAATTCCTCAAACATACAAGTATTTTACACCATTTTAAAGCTACACTTGTTGTAAATCCAGCCAAAGTGTCCGATTTCAAAAAGGTTTTACGACGAAAGCACACCAAACGATTATGTTAGTATGAGCCAAGTCACAGAAAAAGACAGCCATTTTTCCAGCTAAAGACAGCAGAACAAAAAGCAGAAATAGAGATAAAATGAATCACTAACCTTTGATAATCTTAATCAGATGACACTCATAGGACTTCATGTTACACAATACATGTATTTTGTTCGGTAAAGTTCATATTTATATCCAAAAATCTGAGTTTAGGCAAGACGCTACTGTATCACTTGGCAAAAAGCAGAGAAAATGCAGAGCGACAAATTAAAATTAATTACTATGAAAATTACTATAAATCAAACTTTCATTAAATCACGCATGAAAGATACCAAATTAAAGCTACACTGGTTGTGAATCCAGCCAACATGTCAGAATTCAAATAGCTTTTCAGCGAAAGCATACGATGCTATTATCTGAGCATAGCACCATAGTAAACAAAAGAGAGAAAACATTTCAACCCTGCAGGCACGACACAAAACGCAGAAATAAAAATATAATTCATGCCTTACCTTTGACGAGCTTCTGTTGTTGGCACTCCAATATGTCCATAAACATCACAAATGGTCCTTTTGTTCGATTAATTCCGTCGATATATACCAAAATGTCCATTTATTTGGGCGTTTGATCCAGAAAACACCGTTCCAACTTGCTCAAACGTGACGACAAAATATCTCAAAGGTTACCTGTAAACTTTGCCAAAAAATACAACTTTAGGTATTTTTTAACGTTAATAATCGATAAAATTGAAGACGGATGATCTGTGTTCAATACAGGATAAAACGATATGTAGCATGCCTTCTGTTTGATTGAAACGCATGTACAGGACACCTGAGTGCCTCGACTTCAAGATGCCGTATTTTTCATTACACAAAGGAATAACTCAACCTATTTCTCATGACTGTTGACATCTAGTGAAGCCGTAGGAACTGCAAGCAATTCGCTTAGAAATCTGGTTTCCCAATGAAAAATCATTGAAGAGACAGTGACCTCAAAAGAAAAAAAATCTGAACGGTTTGTCCTCGGGGTTAAATAAGCTAAATAAGTTCTGTTATACTCACAGACATGATTCTCCATCCAAATCCACTAATAATTGCATATCTTATTCCTGGGGATGAGTAGCTGGCAGTTGAATTTGGGTATGCTTTTCATCCAAACGTGAAAATGCTGCCCCCTACCCTAGAGAAGTTAACGTTTCACTGAGTTGATTGTAGTGGTACATCTAAAATGGCACCCTATTCCCTATATACTGCACTACTTTAGACCAGAGCCCCTATTCCTATATAGTGCACTACTTTAGACCAGAGCCTATTCCCTATATAGTGCACTACTTTAGACCAGAGCCTATGGCACCCTATAATAGTGCACTACTTTAGCAAGAGCCCTATGGCACCCTATATAGTGCACTACTTTAGACAGAGCCCTATGGCACCCTATATAGTGCACTACTTTAAGCCAGAGCCCTATTCCCTACTAGACCACATGACTGACTGCTGTAGAATCTACACACAGGTTTGACCTCCTTTCTCCACTATGGGCGCTCTACAGTAGGACTTAAGCTTTGTAGAATGCTCCAGCATGGTTAATACACTAATGAGGTTTTAATACCCTGATGGAGGTTTTTAATACCCTGAAATCGATGGTTTTAATACACTAATGAGGTTTTAATACCCTGACAATGTTTTAATACACTGACAATGTTTTAACTACCCTGATGAGGTTTTTAAATACCCTGATGAGGTTTTAAGACTCTGATGATGTTTTAATACCCTGATGAGGTTTTAATATCCCTGATGAGGTTTTAAACTAACCTCTGATGAGAGTTTTAATAACCCTGATGAGGTTTTAATACCCTGATGAGGTTTTAATACCCTGACTGGAGGTTTTAAATAGCACTACTGAGGTTTTAATACCCTGACAATGTTTTTAAACACTGACAATCTGATGAGGTTTTAATACCCTGATGAGGTTTTAATACCCTGATGAGGTTTTAATACTCTGATGAGGTTTTAATACTCTGACAATGTTTTAATACACTAATGATGTTTTAATACCCTGATGAGGTTTTAATACCCTGATGAGGTTTTAATACCCTGATGATGTTTTAATACCCTGATGATGTTTTAATACCCTAATGATGTTTTAATACCCTGATGAGGTTTTAATACCCTAATGATGTTTTAATACCCTAATGATGTTTTAATACCCTAATGAGGTTTTAATACCCTAATGAGGTTTTAATACCCTGATGAGGTTTTAATACCCTGACAATGTTTTTATACACTGATGAGGTAATGATACACTGATGAGGTGTTTGATGTGGACGGATACAGACGTTTACCCGGTGTTGGTTACAGTTTGTCTATATAGTCTCCAACGATAACATGGTTTTTGTTGTTTAATTATGTCTTGTCTCGGAAACCTGCTTTTCCTGGTAGTTTTCAAATGAACAGCTGAAAATCATCACAAGATGTTATGTTTTCATGTTTGTAATCATGATCTTTGGCGTGGAGACGGCCAAATCAGTCAGTTGATTTCGTTCATTTAGTCTGTGTGTTGTGTCGTCGTGTGTTTGACTGGTAACCGTCATGATTTAGCTACCGTTCATGTGGTTGAGTCTGTGATTGCTTAGTTCATAGTTTATAACAATTACATTTATTMGTTGAATCACGTCGAGTTAATTTGATGTTTCGCCTGTCTACATTTTTATGATTCAAAAGCATATGGACAGCGGTGTTTCTTCCATATTTTGTTGTTGACAAATTTAAATACTGTGACTTGACTTCAGGTACCCAGAATGATCAATAACAGCAGTACAAATGGAATAACCAACTGTAGCGTTGGTAGTTTCACAGGTCCTTTCAAGTGCTGTTAGCATTGYCTTACTCTTCAAATAAGATGTACATCAATCATGATCATGTTTTTTCAATCACTTCACCGTGAGGACTTCTTTCTATTTAAATCTGCACCTGTAGTGCTGACACCTTTGTCCAGGGGAATATGGTWGTCCTGTGTGAGACTTTAACAACACTGGCATCCAGTCTGTCAATACAATCCTCACAGTCTGTAGTCTAACGTGTAATAGTCTCGGTCTTACACAGTAACTGAATGTTTATTCTGTTTTACTAMAAAACACTGACACCATATTTAACTGTTCTGTTTTTAATGCTGTTTGGACTGTTCATGATTCCATGTCAACATTACTACGACCAGAAGCAATAAAGTGTATTTTGATTCGTTTCTCAGACTCTTCCTGTCATTTCATTTTGAGGGGTAAGTTTCACATTCTACTGGTGTTGTGTACATCTGTTGTTGAGAGAAACGSCGAGCTTCAATCTCTTCGTCTGAGCTCATTAACTCATCTCTAATGTCCCCCATTTATGAAATGGATGGTTGTAAAAATAAATGTTTTGTAAAAGGCAGCAGACTGTTTGTCATGGCAACACCATGTATTCCAAGTCACGAGTCTCTTTGAGGATAAATGAGACAACTTAGAGGCGAAAGGAAAAAGAACCCTGGACACACTCTCCTTAGCTCTACAACTTCCTGTATACCAACTGTGGTATAACTGTRTACAGGATTTGCCTCTTAAGTCTGCTCCGATCACATGACCGAAGTATTGTATCTCCTTACTTCCCAAAGTGGCACTTGTCTTTGTTCCGCTTSTAGTCCTGACTCTTTGATGGTCTGTAGCACTTTGGTCAGATTCCTGTCGCGTTCTTCCTTGTTTGCTGCACCGTACACCAGTATGTCATCCTGTCCTCTCAGGAGCTCGCTCATCTCCCTCTGAAAGATCTCTGGCGCATCTGGTTATTCCAAAAAAAGGAAGGCGCTTGAAGCAGAATCTCCCCATAGGYACTGTTGAAAGTCGTCAAGTTTTATGCAGCTGGATTCAAGCGGTATCTGCCCCCCAAAAAACTCTTGACACATCGAGTGTGGAAAAGACTCTCGCCCCGGATAGCTTTGGTGCTATATCCTCCAACGGGTAAACTATCCCGTTTTCACTGCTTCATTGAGTCGTTTTAAGTCTACGCACGTTCTCACTTTGCCATCAGCACCATGGGAGCACGCCGGTCTGTAGGCATGGTTACTCCCTCCATGATGTCATATCTTCCCTTTCTGTCCAGTTCCTCCTTCCCTCTTGGAAGAAATGGAGAAGGAATTCTGTGTGGCGAAGTCAGAGAATAGGGGACTTCCTCGGGCCTAAACCCTGACCGGTTCACAATTCAGTAGGCCTATCTCTCCAAACACATCTGTTCTGAGGACCAAACCCATCTTCCATGCAACGGTTCTGCTAAGTATGTTATTAACGTATGGCACTCGAATCACAAAGATCCAGAATTTGTACATTTCTCCTTTTTCTTTCACTCGTGGTTAGGTAGCCTAGTGGTTAGAACGTTGGGCCAGTAACCAAAAGGTTACTAAATTGTAGTCCCCGGGCTGACAAGGTAAAAATCTGTCATTCTTCCCCTGAACAAGGCAGTTAACCCACTGTTCCTCGGCCGTCATTGTAAATAAGGGATTTGTTCTTAACTGACTTATCTCGTTAAATAAAAAAAAATTAAAATCCCCATAAAATCAATCCTGCCACCTGGGCTGTGAACAGCAGTTTCAATGTTAGCCAGCAGGGGGTGCTGTGGCAAGCTCTGGTAAGTGCTCTGAGACATCACTATAATATCAGCCCCAGTTTCAATGTTAGCCATGAGTATGGGTCCTCAATATCACATAAAAGGATCCAGAATTTGTTCCATTTTCTTTTTTTTCTTTCACTCGTGCTCAGGTACTTAGTGGTTAGAGCGTTGGGCCAGTAACCGAAAGGTTACTAGATTGGTAGTCCCCAGACTGACAAGGTAAAAATCTGTTCTTCTTCCCTGAACAAGGCCGTTAACCCACTGTTCCTCGGCCGTCATTGTAAATAAGGGTTTGTTCTTAACTGACTTACCTCGTTAAATAAACATTTTTAAAATCCCCATAAAATCAATCCTGCCACCTGGGCTGTGAACAGAGTTTCAATGTTAGCCAGCAGGGGTGCTGTGGCAAGCTCTGGTAAGTGCTCTGAGACATCACTATAATATCAGCCCCAGTTTCAATGTTAGCCAGCAGGGGGTGCTCTGGTAAGCGCTCTGAGAACATCACTATAATATCAGCCCCAGTTTCGATCTTGAACTCAACATATAGCTCAACATACCACTGATCTTCAGAATCATACTGCTTGGCAACTGATCCTAAAGAATCATACTGCTCTGGCAACTGATTCCTAACAGAATCATACTGCTTGGCAACTGATCCTAACAGAATACTACTGCTTGGCAACTGATCCTAACAGAATGGCCCTTTTTGCATTTCATCCTGTAACATCTTTGACCCATTTTGTTATCTTCCTGCATTTTTTTTGTGTTGCATGCTGGACAATTTTCACTGTCACCATGGCTGCGGTTACAACTTGAGCAATTTCCCTGTTTTGACTGTTTCTTTCTTAACCTCTTGAGGTGGGAAAACATTTTTTTTAAATGAAGTTGAACATGTGCACTCTATGACAGAATGTTATAATTAGATGAAATTAAACGTATTTGTTTTACCAAGATACACTTTCAAAAGGCACCGCATTGGTGGAATGACCCATGTACTGTAGATGTGGTTGTACATGGTCAATGCTTTGTAAACTGCCTGAATCCTACACCACTAGGTGGTCTCAGGCCCATATGCTTGTTTAACAAAAACAAATGTGCTTAAATCCTCAGAATTAAAAGGTATTCATATCATGAGTCAAAAGTATCAATCATAAACATCACAGATAAGTATTTAATCACAAAACATTTTAAGAGATACAGTTGTCTATGTAGTGTTTGAGGCTAGACTCAGATCCGCATAGTGTTGGTTTGGCGTTAAATCTACAAGTAGCTCCCGGCATTATACCTAAAGTAGACATTGCCATTGGCTGCATGGAGTCGCATTAAGATAATATCCCATGCAGCCTTTGTATTACACATTCGATAACTGGAATGTGAGATGTGATTTACACCTCGATTAGGCTGAAATCATCATTATTTCATTTCCTGATTTTTTATTTTTTTCAATTTGCATGTCAGTAGGTCTATATAGACTTCTCTTTCTGAACTTCTAAGGCGATGGGGACGAGTGTGGCTTCTGGCAAGGATCACAAGAACAGCTGCTCGCTGCTCTATAAGGCTCCAACGCAGGTGTCAGCTACCGCCGGTTAGCGCCATGATCCGAGTGAATCTAGCCTCAATTTGTCAAAGATACTTACAATACATGTGACATCACTGTTGGCTGACAGGTCTGTAACATCTGGTTCCACTGCCTTATAAGGACAACCGTTAGTAGTGTTGTTATAGGTCAGCCAATGACCTATCATAGGAATTGCGATCTCAAATGGAACTCCTATTTCCCTATATAGTGTACTACTTTTGACCAGGGTCTATGGCCGCCTATATTCCTACATAGTGCACTACTTTGACCAGGGTCTATGGCACCCTATTCCCTACATAGTTGCACTACTTTTACCAGGACCCCATAGAGAATCAGGTGTTCCTAGGAACAATTTCATTCACGACATAAAAATCAGTCACAAATAAATAACGCAGGTTTAACATCAAGACGAAAGTCTTGCCGGTTGGTTAATGATTGTAACATATGTTAGCACGTAACTTGGAGTTACAACAATATGCGCAAAATACCAGTCCTTAATAAACCCCGGGTGGAGGATTGTTTCAACCATGAGCTTTATGATTGGTGTACAACGCCATGGTGGAATTGTCGTGACGTTTTTGGTTTTTAGCAGCAAATCATACCTGCATCTTCATCGGAGCAGTACGAATTACCACAAAGTACA
>NW_019943545.1:119532-123427 GCF_002910315.2 Salvelinus sp. IW2-2015
AGCAGGGGGTGCTGTGGCAAGCTCTGGTAAGGTGGCTTCTAGTACTAAGCCCAGTTCATGCTTAGCAAGGGTGCTGGAAGCTAAAGATCTACACCTATTGCCCCCAGTTTCAATGTTAGCCACAGGGGTGTGCTTGTGGCAAGCTCTGGTAAGTGCTCTGAGACATCACTATAATATCAGCCCAGTTTTCAATGTTAGCCAGCAGGGGGTGCTGTGGCAAGCTCTGGTAAGTGCTCTGAGACATCACTATAATATCAGCCCCAGTTTCAATGTTAGCCAGCAGGGGGTGCTTGGCTGGTAAGCGCTCTGAGACATCACTATAATATCAGCCCAGTTTCAATGTTAGCCAGCAGGGGGTGCTGTGGCAAGCTCTGGTAAGTGCTCTGAGACATCACTATAATATCAGCCCCAGTTTCAATGTTAGCGCAGAGGTCTGTGGCAAGCTCTGGTAAGTGCTCTGAGACATACTATTAATATCAGCCCCAGTTTCAATGTTAGCCAGCAGGGTGTGCTGTGGCAAGCTCTGGTAGTGTCTGAGACATCACTATAATATCAGCCCCAGTTATACCGGCGTAGGTGAACTTCTCATACAGACTGGTGTTGACATACGTCTAGAAACAACACACACACAGAGAAATCATGTTAATTACTATATTAACTCATTCAAACTCTTAAAAAAAGAAAAACAATTTATTTTTTATTTTAGAACGCTGTTTTCATTGAAGATTAGAAAACATTTCAGTTCACCTTACCACGGAGCCTTAGTGTAAATAATATGAAAACTTGTGAATAATTCTAAAGAAAGAATTGAAACTTTTTTTTAAAAAAAGGTACATTTCCTGAAGAAAATGTGTGTTTGATTTACCTTCCTCTCCTCCAGCATCCTTTTGAGGGAGACCAGTATCTGTTGGAATGAGGGTCTCTTGTAGGGCTTTTCCCTCCAGCACTGCCCCATCAGGTCATACCTGGACACAACACGAGAGAGGGGGTGGTATAGTGTACATCTCTATCATATGGGGATTCATCTGGAAACTTTTGAATCTTGATTTCAACTTTTTAATCTTGATTTTAAATATAGATGTTTTTTTTTTAATACTAATAATGTATGTCTATATTCCTGTGATCTTTGCTCTGTAAGATGGTCTGTCTGTGGGTACTTACACCTCATCGTCACAGTTGAGTGGTTTCTACAGCCTGTAGCCTGTCTCTTATACACATCTAGATGTGTATAAGAGACAGGTATTATACCTAGCAGACATTGCCATTGGCTGCATGGAGTCGCATTAAGATAAATCCCATGCAGCCTTGTTTACACATTCGATAACTGGAATGTGAGATGTGATTTACACCTCGATTAGGCTGAAATCATCATTATTTCATTTCCTGATTTTTTATTTTTTTTCAATTTGCATGTCAGTAGGTCTATATAGACTTCTCTTTCTGAACTTCTAAGGCGAGTGGGGACGAGRGTGGCTTCTGGCAAGGATCACAAGAACAGCTGCTCGCTGCTCTATAAGGCTCCAACGCAGGTGTCAGCTACCGCCGGTTAGCGCCATGATCCGAGTGAATCTAGGCCTCAATTTGTCAAAGATACTTACAATACATGTGACATCACTGTTGGCTGACAGGTCTGTAACATCTGGTTCCACTGCCTTATAAGGACAACCGTTAGTGGCAAGCTCTGTAAAGTGCTCTGAGACATCACTTAATATCAGCCCCGATCAAATCTTGAACTTGACACGTGTTATTTTAGCTGTATGCTCAAACATACCACTGATCATTCCAGATCATACTGGCTTGGCAACTAAATCCTAACAGAATTCATACTGCTTGGGCAAACTGATCTAACAGTATCATACTGCTGGCACTGATCCGAGTGGTAGCAGGGATGGGACAATCGAACTGCAGCTCAAGTTTTGCCCACCCCGGTTGCCAATGTGCTCATCCTCAGGGCTGTGAACATCTTTGAGCCAATTGTCTAGTATACTTCCTGCATCATTTTTTTGTGTTGCACACCAGGACATTTCACTACGTTTGTCACCTTACATGGGCTGCTAGGTTAAACTGCTCCATTGTGCCTGTTTTACTGACTGGCATGAGCTGTCCTTTGCCCTTAAGCCTTTTCGAGTAGTGGAAAAAACTCGTTTTTAAACGAAGTCCTGCAACATTGGCTCTCTATACAGAAGCGTTATAAATTCGGCTTCAAATTAGAACGTATTTGTTTACCAAGATACACTTTCCAAAAGCCCGCATTGGTGGAATTCGACCCCATGTACTTAGATTTGTTTGTACAGCTCTAATGCTTTGAAACTGCCTCGAATCTACACCCACTAGGGTGGCTCAGGGCCCATAGCGCTTGTCTTAACAAACAAAAACGCTGCTAAATTCTCAGACATTAAAAACGCCTATTCACGATCACTTAGTCACAAAGTATCCAATACAAAACACCCACACGATAAGTATATTAATCCACAACCGTTTTATTTCATTCTCTAACGGATACAGTGTGCTCCGTACGAGTGTTGAGGCTAGACTCAGCATCCCCGCTCGCGTTGTAGACGTCAGACCGGCAGTCGGTTGGTTGCGTAAAGTCTCCAACTTTTTAGGGCTTCCCAAGCCCACCGGCCATGTATACCTGAAGTGGACAGCCTTGCCATGTGGCTTGCATGGAGTCAGCATTGTAAGAATAAATCCCATCCTAGCCTTGTTACACATTTCGATTAACACTGGAAATGTGAGCATTGTGATTACACCTCGATTAGGCTGAAATCATCACTTTTATTTTACATATTCCTGCGACGTTGTCTTACCTTTTCAATATTGGTCAGTTTAGTTTCACGTAGGTTATATTTAGCGACTTCTCTTTCTGCAACTTCATAAGGCGAGTGGGGACGAGCGTGGCTTCTGGCAGTGATGTACACAAGGAACAGCTGCTCTAGCTGCTTGTCTATCAAAGTAGCATATTCAGAACGCAGGGTGTCAGATATCCAGACCGGTAAGCCCCACAAGTAGGATCAGTCGAGTAATTCTAGACCTCAAATGTGGGTCACAAGATAGCTTACCCAAATAAGCTCAATATAAGATTAAGAACAGATCGGCAGCTGGTGTACTGTACTAGGGTGCGTGTAGAGCGAGTGGCTTGGTTCCCACTGCCTTATAAGGAGCAAGCCGCTGGGTACGACCAAGTCTAATGTGCTAAATTAGTACCGAGTCGGTACCAATAGCCATTTGCAATTACATGACTATCATCAGATTCTTGCATCTCAAATGGCATTCTTCAGCGCTATTCACCTACAATAGTGAGCTCACTACTCTTTACTCGGAGGTCAGTTGTCACGCCGTAGTTCCCTTCGAGTATTCATGTGTTGGCCACTTACTAAAAATTTGACCTGTTCGAGAGGAAGGCCTTTTTGTGTCCCTATGATGACTTGGGCGACTCCCCTATTCCCTACTAGTGCACTACTTTTGACCAGGATCTAGGGGACCATATTCGGCCCCTTACATATCCTGCTCCTGCCTTCACTTGTCCGCTTTCAGCTATGACCTCCGTTGTATGTTGGTTGAGAGAAGAGAGAAAACAGTTCTATGTTACTGAGGGGGTGAGATGGCTGCGGTCTGGTGTTCGCATAGACCCCTCGGTCCCAAACAATAAGTGCACTAAATGTTATGTGGAATTAGGTTTAGCGTCGGCATACGACCCTCCCTGTCCTCCTAAGACCAGTTCACGTTGCGCCACTATGTAGGCTAATAGCCGGTCCTTGCCATACCTGGTCCAAAGGATGAGTAGGTGGCATATATAGAGAAATAGGGGTGCCCATTGAATGGCCCAATCCCATGGATAGTCAGGTGCGCTGGGTATGGGCAGCCCCCCATGACTAACGAAACAGCGAACGTT